>NW_026871055.1:0-179826 GCF_033118175.1 Dama dama
CATACTTTTGAACTCCGCTTCATGCTCCTCCTATTTTTCAGACAATTTCCTGCTCTTCATATTTTTGACACCTGTTGAAGCTCTTCATATATTTCACACCTTTTCAGCCTCTTCATTTTTTTCAAAACCGCTTCATGCTCCTCCTATTTTTCACACCGTTTCATGCTCATCTCATTTTTGACACCTTTTGAAGCTCTTCATATATTTCACACCTTTTCAAGCTCTTCATATTTTTCAGACCTTTTCAGGCTCTTCATGTTTTTGAACACGGCTTCTTGCTCCTCCTATTTTTCAGACCGTTTCATGCTCCTCATATTTCTGACACCTTTTGAAGCTCTTCATATTTCTCACACCTTTTCAGGCTCTTCATGTTTTTGAACACCGCTTCATGCTCCTCCAATTTGTCAGGCCGTTTCATGTTCCTCATAATTTTGACACCTTTTGAAGCTCTTCATATGTTTCACACCTTTTCAGGCTCTTCATTTTGTTCAACACCACTTCATGCTCCTCCTATTTTTCAGACGGTTTCATGCTCATCTCATTTTTTACACCTTTTGAAGCTCTTCATATTTTTCACACCTTTTCAGGCTCTTCATGTTTTTCACACCTTTTCAGGCTCTTCATGTTTTTGAACACCATTTCAGGCTTCTCCTAATTTGCAGACCGTTTCATTCTCCTCATATTTTTGACACCTTTTGAAGCTCTTTATATATTTCACACCTTTTCAGGCTCTTCATTTTTTTCAACACCACTTCATGCTCCTCCTATTTTTCAGACCGTTTCATGCTCATCTCATTTTGACACCTTTTGAAGCTCTTCAAATTTTTCACACCTTTTGAAGCTCTTCATATTTTTCAAACCTTTTCAGGCTCTTCATGTTTTTCCACACCCCTTCATGCTCCTCCTATTTTTCAGACCGTTTCATGCTCATCTCATTTTTGACACCTTTGGAAGCTCTTCATATATTTCACACCTTTTGAAGCTCTTCATATTTTGCACACCTTTCCAGGCTCTTCATATTTTTCAACACCGCTTTTGCTCCACCTATTTTTCAGACCGTTTCATGCTCCTCATATTTTTGACACCTTTTGAAGCTTTTCATATTTTTCACACCTTTTCAGGCTCTTCATTTTTTTCAACACCGCTTCATGCTTCTCCTATTTTTCAGACAGATTCATGCTTCTCCTATTTTTCAGACTGTTTCATGCACCTCTTATTATTGACACCTTTTGAAGCTCTCATATTTTTCACACCTTTTCATGCTCTTCATGTTTTTCAACACCGGTTCATGCTTCTCCTATTTTTCAGAGAGTTTCATGCTCCTCATGTATTTCTCACCTTTTGAAGCTCTTCAAATTTTTCACACTTTTTCAGGCTCTTCATGTTTTTCAACATCACTTCATGCTCCTCCTATTTTTCAGACCGTTTCATGTTCCTCATATTTTTGACATCTTTAGAAACTCTACATATCTTTCACACCTTTTCAGACTCTTCATGTTTTTCAACACCGCTTCATGATCCTCCTATTTTTCAGACCGTTTCATTCTCCTCATATTTTTGACACCTTTTGAAGCTCTTCATGTTTTTCACAAGTTCTCAGGCTCTGCATGTTTTTCAACACCGCTTCATGCTCCTCATATTTTTCAGACCGTTTCATGCTTCTCTTATTTTTGACACCTTTTGAAGCTCTTCATATTTTCACACTTTTTCAGGCTCTTCATGTTTTTGAACACCGCTTCGTGCTCCTCCTATTTTTCAGACCGTTTCATGCTCCTAATATTTTTGACACCTTTTGAAGCTCTTCATATTTTTCACGCCTTTTCAGGCTCTTCATGTTTGAACACCACTTCATGCTCCTTCTATTTTTCAGAGAGTTTCATGCTCCTCATGTATTTCACACCTTTTGAAGCTCTTCATATTTTTCACACCTTTTCAGGCTCTTCATGTTTTTCCACACCACTTCATGCTTGTCCTATTTTTCAGCCCGTTTCATGCTCCTCATGTATTTCACACCTTTTGAAGCTCTTCATATTTTTCACACCTTGTCAGGCTCTTCACGTTTTGATCACCGTTTCATGCTCCTCTTATTTTTCAGACCGTTTCATGCTCATCTCATTTTTGACACCTTTTGAAGCTCTTCACATTTTTCACAACTTTTCAGGCTCTTCATATTTTTGAAAACAGTTTCTTGCTCCTCATATTTTTCAGACCGTTTCACCCTCTATATATTTGACACCTTTTTGAAGCTCTTCATATTTTTCACACGTTTTCAGTCTCTTCATGTTTTTCAACACCACTTCAAGCTCCTTCTATTTTTCAGACCGTTTCTTGCTCCTCATATTTTTGACACCTTTGAGGCTCTTCATATATTTCACACTGTTTCAGGCTCTTTATGTTTTCAACACCGCTTCATGCTCCTCCTAATTTTCAGACCGTTTCATTCTCCTCATACTTTTGACACCTTTTGAAGCTCTTCATATATTTCACACTTTTTCAGGCTCTTCATGTTTTTGAACACCGCCTCATGCTCTGCCTATTTTTCAGACCGTTTCATGCTCCTCATATTTTTGACACATTTTGAAGCTCTTCATATTTTTCACACCTTTTCAGGCTCTTCATGTTTTTCAACACCACTTCATGCTCCTCCTATTTTTCAGACCGTTTCATGCTCCTCATATTTTTACACCTTTTGAATTTCTTCATTTTTTTCACACCTTTTCAGGCTCTTCATTATTTTCAACACCACTTCATGCTCCTCCCACATTTCAGACCGTTTTACACTCATCTCATTTTTGACACCTTTTGAAGCTCTTCATATTTTTCACACCTTTTGAAGCTCTTCATTTTTTTCACACGTTTTCAGGCTCTTCATGTTTTTCAACACCACTTCATGCTCCTCCTATTTTGCAGACCGTTTCATGCTCCTCATATTTTTGACACCTTTTGAAGCTCTTCATATTTTTCCCACCTTTTCAGGCTCTTCATGTTTTTGAACACCGCTTCATGCTCCTCCTATTTTTCAGACCGTTTCATGCTCCTCATATTTTTGACACCTTTTGAAGCTTTTCATATTTTTCACACCTTTTGAAGCTCTTCATATTTTTCACCCCTTTTCAGACTCTGCATGTTTTTGAACACCGCTTCATGCTCCTCCTATTTTTGAGACCGTTTCATGCTCCTCATGTATTTCACACCTTTTGAAGCTATTCATATTTGTCACACCTTTTCAGGCTCCTCATGTTTTTCAACACCGCTTCATGCTCCTCCTATTTTTCAGACCGTTTCATGCTCCTCATATTTTTCACACCTTTTGAAGCTGTTCATATATTTCACACCTTTTCAGGCTCTTCATGTTTTTGAACACTGGTTCATGCTCCTCCTATTTTTCAGACCGTATCATGCTCCTCATATTTTCCACACCTTTTGAAGCTGTTCATATATTTCACACCTTTTCAGGCTCTTCATGTTTTTCGACACCAGTTCATGCTCCTCATATTTTTCAGACCGTTTCATGCTTCTCATATTTTTCACACCTTTTGAAGCTCTTCATATATTTCACACCTGTTCAGGCTCTTCATTTTTTTCAACACTACATCATGCTCCTCCTATTTTTCAGACCGTTTCATGTTCATCTCATTTTTGACACCTTCTGAAGCTCTTCATATTTTTCACACCTTTTGAAGCTCTTCATATTTTTCACAAGATTTCAGTCTCAGCATGTTTTTGAACACCGCTTCATGCTCCTCCTATTTTTCAGCTCGTTTCATGCTCCTCATATTTTTGACACCTTTTGAAGCTCTTCATATTTTTCACACCTTTTCAGGCTCTTCATGTTTTTGAACACCGCCTCATGCTCTGCCTATTTTTCAGACCGTTTCATGCTCCTCATATTTTTGACACATTTTGAAGCTCTTCATATTTTTCACACCTTTTCAGGCTCTTCATGTTTTTCAACACCACTTCATGCTCCTCCTATTTTTCAGACCGTTTCATGCTCCTCATATTTTTACACCTTTTGAATTTCTTCATTTTTTTCACACCTTTTCAGGCTCTTCATGTTTTTGAACACAACTTCATGCTCCTCCTATTTTTCAGCCCGTTTCATACTCCTCATATTTTTCACACCTTTTGAAGCTCTTCATATTTTTCACACATTTTCAGGCTCTTCATGTTTTTGAACACAGCTTCATGCTCCTCCTATTTTTCAGACCGTTTCATGCTCCTCATATTTTTGACAGCTTTGGAAGCTCTTCATATTTTTCACACCTTTTCAGACTCTTCATGTTTTTCAACACCGTTGCATGATCCTCCTATTTTTCAGACCGTTTCATGCTCCTCATATACTTGACACATTTTTAAGCTCTTCATGTATTTCACACATTTTCAGGCTATTCATGTTTTTCAACACCGCTTCATGCTCCTTGTATTTTTAAGACCGTTTCATGCTCCTCATATTTTTGACACCTTTTGAAGCTCTTCATATTTTTCACACATTTTCTGGCTCTTCATGTTTTTCAACAACTCTTCATGCACCTCCAATTTTTCAGACCGTTTCATGCTCATCTCATTTTTGACACTTTTTGAAGCTCTTCATATTTTTCACACCTTTTCAGGCTCTTCATGTTTTTGAACACCGCTTCATGCTCCTCCTATTTTTAAGACCGTTTCATGCTCCTCATATTTTTGACACATTTTAAAGCTCTTCATATTTCTCACACCTTTTCAGGCTCTTCATGGTTTTCAACAACGCTTCATGCACCTCCTATTTTTCAGAACGTTTCATGCTCATCTCATTTTTGACACCTTTTGAAGCTTTTCATATTTTTCACACCTTTGTAGGCTCTTCATGTTTTTGAACACCGCTTCATGCTAATCCTATTTTTAAACCATATCATGCTCCTCATATTTTTCACACCTTTTTAAGCTCCTCATATTTTTCACACCTTTTCAGGCTCTTCATGTTTTTGAACACTACTTCATGCTCCTTCTATTTTTCAGAGAGTTTCATGCTCCTCATGTATTACACACCTTTTGAAGCTCTTCATATTTTTCACACCTTTACAGGCTCTTCATGTTTTTCCACACCACTTCATGCTTCTCCTATTTTTCAGCTCATTTCATGCTCCTCATGAATTTCACACCTTTTGAAGCTCTTCATATTTTTCACACTTTTTCAGGCTCTTCATGTATTTGATCACCGTTTCATGCTCCTCCTATTTTTCAGACCGTTTCATGCTCCTAAAATTGTGACACCTTTTGAAGCTCTTCATATTTCTCACACATTTTCAGGCTATTCATGTTTTTCAACACCGCTTCATGCTCCTCCTATTTTTCAGACAGTTTCATGCTCCTCATATTTTTGACACCTTTTGAAGCTCTTCATATTTTTCACATCTTTTGAAGCTCTTTATATTTCTCACACATTTTCAGGCTCTTCATGTATTTCAACACCCTTTGTTGCTCCTCCGATTTTTCAGACCTTTTCATGCTCCTCATATCTTTGACACCTTTTGAAGTTCTTCATATTTCTGACACCTCGTCAGTCTCTTCATGTTTTTCAACACCGTTTCTTGCTCCTCCTATTTTTCAGACCATTTCATGCTCCTCATGTATTTCACACCTTTTGAAGCTCTTCATATTTTGCACGCGTTTTCAGGCTCTTCATGTTTTTACACAACCAATTCATGCTCCTCCTATTTTTCAGACCGTATCATGCTCCTCTTTATTTTCACACCTTTTGAAGCTCTTCATATATTTCACACCTTTTCAGGCTCTTCATTATTTTCAACACCACTTCATGCTCCCCCCACATTTCAGACCGTTTTACACTCATCTCATTTTTGACACCTTTTGAAGCTCTTCATATTTTTCACACCTTTTGAAGCTCTTCATTTTTTTCACACCTTTTCAGGCTCCTCATGTTATTCAACACTGCTTCATGCTCCTCCTATTTTTCAGACCGTTTCATGCTCCTCATATTTTTCACACCTTTTGAAGCTGTTCATATATTTCACACCTTTTCAGGCTCTTCATGTTTTAGAACACTGGTTCATGCTCCTCCTATTTTTCAGACCGTATCATGCTCCTCATATTTTTCACACCTTTTGGAGCTCTTCATATTTTTCACACCTTTTCAGGCTCTTCATGTTTTTCGACACTGGTTCATGCTCCTCATATTTTTCAGACCGTTTCATGCTTCTCATATTTTTCACACCTTTTGAAGCTCTTCATATATTTCACACCTGTTCAGGCTCTTCATTTTTTTCAACACTACATCATGCTCCTCCTATTTTTCAGACCGTTTCATGTTCATCTCATTTTTGACACCTTCTGAAGCTCTTCATATTTTTCACACCTTTTGAAGCTCTTCATATTTTTCACAAGATTTCAGTCTCAGCATGTTTTTGAACACCGCTTCATGCTCCTCCTATTTTCAGAACGTTTCATGCTCCTCATGTATTTCACACCTTTTGAAGCTCTTCATATTTGTCACAACTTTTCAGGCTCCTCATGTTTTTCAACACCGCTTCATGCTCCTCCTATTTTTCAGACCGTTTCATGCTCCTCATATTTTTCACACCTTTTGAAGCTCTTCATATTTTTAACACCTTTTCAGGCTCTTCATGTTTTTGAACACCGCTTCATGCTCCTTCTAATTTTTAAACCGTTTAATGCTCCTCATGTATTTCACACCTTTTGAAGCTCTTCATATTTTTCACACCTTTAGCTCTTCATGTGTTTGAACACCATTTCATGCTCCTCCTATTTTTCAGACCGTTTCATGCTCCTCATATTTTTGACATCTTTTGAAGCTCTTCATATTTCTCACACCTTTTCAGGCTCTTCATGTTTTTGAACACGGCTTCATGCTCCTCCTATTTTTCAGACCGTTTCATGCTCATTTCATTTTTGACACCTTTTGAAGCTCTTCATATTTTTCAAACCTTTTGAAGCTCTTCATAATTTTCACACCTTTTCAGACTCTGCATGTTTTTGAACACCGCTTCATGCTCCTCCTATTTTTCAGATCGTTTCATGCTCCTCATGTATTTCACACCTTTTGAAGCTCTTCATATTTGTCACACCTTTTCAGGCTCTTCATGTTTTTCAACCCCGCTTCATGCTCCTCCTATTTTTCAGACCGTTTCATGATCCTCATATTTTTCACACTTTTTGAAGCTCTTCATATTTTTCACACATTTTAAGGCTCTTCATGTTTTTCAACATCGCTTCATGCTCCTCCAATTTTTCAGACCGTTTCAAGCTTCTCATGTATTTCACACCTTTTGAAGCTCGTCATATTTTGCACACGTTTTCCGGCTCTTCATGTTTTTTCACAACCACTTCATGCTCCTCCTATTTTTCAGACCGTATCATGCTCCTCATATTTTTCACACCTTTTCAGGCTCTTCATTATTTTCAACACAACTTCATGCTCCTCCCATTTTTCAGACCGTTTTTTACTCATCTCATTTTTGACACCTTTTGAAGCTGTTCATATTTTTCACACCTTTTGAAGCTCTTCATGTTTTTGAACACCGTTTCATGCTCCTCCTATTTTTCAGACCGTTTCATGCTCCTCATATATTTCACAACTTTTGAAGCTCTTCATATATTTCACACCTTTTCAGGAACTTCATGTTTTTCAACACCTCTTCATGATCCTCCTATTTTTAAGACCGTTTCATATTCCTCATATTTTTGACACCTTTTTAGGCTCTTCATGTTTTTTACACCTTTTCAGGCTCTTCATGTTTTTCAACACCGCTTCATGCTCCTCCTATTTTTCAGACCGTGTCATGCTCCTCCTATTTTTGACACATTTTGAAGCTCTTCATATTTTTCACGCCTTTTGAAGCTCTTCATATTTTTCAAACCTTTACAGGCTCTTCATGTATTTCAACACCGCTTCATGCTCCTCCTATTTTTCAGACCGTGTCTTTCTCCTCTTATTTTTGACAAATTTTGAAGCTCTTCATATTTTTCACACCTTTTGAAGCTCTTCATATTTTTCAAACCTTTACAGGCTCTTCATGTATTTCAACACCGCTTCATGCTCCTCCTATTTTTCAGACAATTTCATGCTCGTCATATTTTTCAAACCTTTTAAAGCTCTTCATAATTTTCACACCTATTCATGCTCTTCATTTTTTACACACAGTTTCATGCTCCTCCTATTTTTCAGACCGTTTCATGCTCCTCATATTTTTCACACCTTTTGAAACTCTTCATATTTTTCACACTTTTTGAAGCTCTTCATATTTTTCACAGTTTTCAGGCTCTTCTTGCTTCTGAACACCGCTTGATGCTCCACCTATTTTTCAGACCGTTTCATGCTCTTCATATTTTTCACACCTTTTCAGGCTCTTCATATTTTTGAACACCTCTTCATGCTACTCCTATTTTTGATACCTTTTGAAGCTCTTCATATTTTTCACACCTTTTCAGGCTCTTCATGTTTTTCAACACGGCTTCATGCTACTCCTATTTTTGATACCTTTTGAAGCTCCTCATATTCTTCAAACCATTTCATGCTTTTCTTTTTTTTCATCACCGCTTCATGCTCCTCCTATTTTTCAGACCGTTTCATGCTCCTCCTATTTTGAGACCGTTTCATGCTCCTCATATTTTTCACACCTTTAGAAGCTCTTCTTATTTTTCTCACCTTTTCAGGCTCTTCATGTTTTTCAACACCGCTTCATGATCCTCCTATTTTTCTGACAGTTTCATGCTCCTCATATTTTTCATCCTTTTTGAAGCTCTTCATATTTTTCACACCTTTAGAAGCTCTTCGTATTTTTCTCACCTTTTCAGGCTCTTCATGTTTTTGAACACCACTTCATGCTCCTCTGATTTTTCAGACCATTTCATGCTCCTCATATTTTTGACACGTTTTGAAGCTCCTCATAAGTTTCACACATTTTGAAGGTCTTCATATATTTCACACCATTTCAGGATCTTCATGTGTTTCAACACCACTTCATGCTCCTCCTATTTTTCAGACCGTTTCATGCTCCTCATAATTTTGACACCTTTTGAAGCTCTTTATATTTTTCACACCTTTTCAAGCTCTTCATGTTTTTCAACACCACTTCATGCTCCTCCAATTTTTCAGGCCGTTTCAGGCTCCTCATATTTTTGACACCTTTAGAAGCTCTTCATATTTTTCACACCTTTTCAGGCTCTTCATTTTTTTCAACACCTCTTCATGCTCCTCCTATTTTTCAACACCACTTCATGCTCCTCCTATTTTTCAGACCGTTTCATGCTCGTCATAATTTTGACACTTTTTGAAGCTCCTCATATTTTTCACACGTTTTGAAGGTGTTCATATATTTCACACCATTTCAGGCTCTTCATGTTTTTCAGCACCACTTCATGCTCCTCCTATTTTTCAGACCGTTTCATGCTCATCTAATTTTTGACAACTTTTGAAGCTCTTCATATTTTTCACACCTTTTTAGGCTCTTCATTTTTTTCAACACCTCTTCATGCTCCTCGTATTTTTCAACACTGCTTCATGCTCCTCCTATTTTTCAGACCGTTTCATGCTCCTCATAATTTTGACACTTTTTGAAGCTCCTCATATTTTTCACACGTTTGAAGGTCTTCATATATTTCACACCATTTCAGACTCTTCATGTTTTTCAACACCACTTCATGCTCCTCCTATTTTTCAGACCGTTTCATGCTCATCTAATTTTTGACAACTTTTGAAGCTCTTCATATTTTTCACAGTTTTGAAGCTCTTCATATTTCTCACACCTTTTCAGGCTCTTCATGTTTTTCAACACTGATTCATGCTCCTCCTATTTTTCAAACCATTTCATGCTCTTCATATTTTTGACAACTTTTGAAGCTCTTCATTTTTTTCACACCTTTTCAGGCTCTTCATGTTTTTCCACACCACTTCATGCTTCCCCTAATTTTCAGACCGTTTCATGCTCCTCATGTATTTCACACGTTTTGAAGCTCTTCATATTTTTCACACCTTTCAGGCTCTTCATGTTTTTCAACACCGTTTCATGCTGCTTCTATTTTTCAGACCGTTTCATGGTCCTCATATTTTTCACACCTTTTGAAGCTCTTCATATTTTTCACACCTTTTCAGGCTCTTCATGTTTTTGAACACATCTTCATGCTCCTCCTATTTTTCACACCGTTTCATGCTCCTCATATTTTGACACATTTTGAAGCTCTTTATATTTTTCACAACTTTTCAGGCTCTTCATGTTTTTCAACACCGTTTCATGATCCTCCTATTGTTCAGACCGTTTCATGCTCATCTCATTTTTGACACCTCTTGAAGCTTTTCATATTTTTCACAACTTTTTAAGCTCTTCATGTTTTTGAAAACCGCTTCATGCTCCTCCTATTTTTCAGAGAGTTTCATGCTCCTCTTGTATTTCACACGATTTGAAGCTCTTCATATTTTTCATACCTTTTCAGGCTCTTCAAATTTTTCACACCTTTTCAGGCTCTTCAAATTTTTCACACCTTTTCAGGCTCTTCAAATTTTTCACACCTTTTCAGGCTCTTCAAATTTTTCACACCTTTTCAGGCTCTTCGTATTTTTCACACCTTTTCAGGCTCTTCAAATTTTTCACACCTTTTCAGGCTCTTCAAATTTTTCCACACCACTTCATGCTTCTCCTCTATTACAGCCCGTTTCAAACTCCTCATGTATTTCACACCTTTTGAAGCTCTTCATATTTTTCACACCTTTTCAGGCTCTTCATGTTTTTGATCACCGTTCATGCTCCTCCTATTTTTCAGACAGTTTCATGCTCATCTCAATTTTGACACCTTTTGAAGCTCTTCATATATTTCACACCTTTTCAAGGTCTTCATATTTTTCACACCTTTTCAGGCTCTTCATGTTTTTCAACACCGCTTCATGCTTCTCCTATTTTTCAGACCGTTACTTGCTCCTCATATTTTTGACACCTTTAGAAGTTCTTCATATTTTTCACACCTTTTCAGGCTCTTCATATTTTTCAACACCGCTTCATGCTCCTCCTATTTTTCAGACCGTTTCAAGGTCCTCATATTTTTGACACCTTTTGAAGCTTTTCATATTTTTCACACCCTTTCAGGCTCTTCATTTTTTTAAACAGTACTTCTTGCTCCTCCAATTTTTCAGACCGTTTCATGCTCATCTAATTTTTGACACCTTTTGAAGCTATGCATATTTTTCACAACTTTTCAGGCTCTTCATGTTTTTCAACACCACTGCATGCTCCTCGTATTTTTAAGACCGTTTCATGCTCCTCATATTTTTGACACCTTTAGAAGCTCTTCATATTTTTCACACCTTTTCAGGCTCTTCATGTTTTTCAACACCGCTTCATGCTCCTCTTCTTTTTCAGACCGTTTCATGCTCCTCATATTTTTGACACCTTTTTAAGCTCTTCATGTTTTTCACACATTTTCAGGCTCTTCATGTATTTCAACACCGCTTCATGCTCCTCCTATTTTTCAGAACGTTTCATGCTCCTCATATTTTTGACACATTTTGAAGCTCTTCATATTTTTCTCACCCTTTGAAGCTCTTCATATTTTTCATATTTTTGAAGCTCTTCATATTTTCACACGTTTTCAGGCTCTTCATGTTTTTCAACACCGCTTCATGCTCCTCCTATTTTTAAAACTGTATCATGCTCCACATATTTTTCATACCTTTTGAAGCTCTTCATATTTTTCACACCTTTTCAGGCTCTTCATGTTTTTCAACATCGCTTCATGCTCCGCCTATTTTTCAGACCGTTTTATGCTCCTCATATTTTTGACACCTTTTGAAGCTCTTCATATTTTTCTCACCCTTTGAAGCTCTTCATATTTTTCATATTTTTGAAGCTCTTCATATTTTCACAACTTTTCAGGCTCTTCATGTTTTTGAACACCACTTCATGCTCCTTCTATTTTTCAGAGAGTTTCATGCTCCTCATGTATTTCACACCTTTTGAAGCTTTTCATATTTTTCACACTTTTTCAGGCTCTTCATGTTTTTCAACACTACTTCATTCTTATCCTATTTTTCAGCCCGTTTCATGCTCCTCATGTCTTTCACACCTTTTGAAGCTCTTCACATTTTTCACACCTTTTCAGGCTCTTCATGTTTTTGATCACCATTTCATGCTCCTCCCATTTTTCAGACCGTTTCATGCTCCTCATATTTTTGACACCTTTTGAAGCTGTTTATATTTTTCACACCTTTTCAGACTCTTCATGTTTTTGAACACCGCTTCATGCTCCTCCTATTATTCAGACAGTTTCATGCTTCTCATATTTTTGACACCTTTTGAAGCTCTTCATATTTTTCACACCCTTTCAGGCTCTTAATGTTTTTCAACACCATTTCATGCTCCTCCTATTTTTCATACGTTTTCATGCTCCTCATATTTTTGACACCTTTTGAAGCTCTTCATATTGTTCACACCTGTTCAGGCTCTTCATGTTTTTGAACACCGTTTCATGTTCCTCGTATTTTTCAGGCCATTTCATGCTCATCATGTATTTCACACTTTTGAAGCTCTTCATATATTTCACACCTTTTCAGGATCTTCATGTTTTTCAACACCACTTCATGCTTCTCCTATTTTTCAGCCCGTTTCATGCTCCTCATATTTTTGACACCTTTTGAAGCTTTTCATATTTTTCACACCTTTTCAGGCTCTTCATGTTTTTGAACACCACTTCATGCTCCTTCTATTTTTCAGAGAGTTTCATGCTCCTCATGTATTTCACACGTTTTGAAGCTCTTCATATGTTTCACACCTTTTGAAGTTCTTCATATTTTTCACACCTTTTCAAGCTCTTCATATTTTTCACAACTTTTCAGGCTCTTCATGTTTTTCAACACCGCTTCATGCTCCTCCTATTTTTCAGACCGTTTCATGCTCCACACATTTTGAAACCTTTTGAAGCTCTTCATATTTTTCACACCTTTTCAGGCTCTCCATGTTTTTCATCACCGATTCATGCTCCTCCTATTTTTCAGGCCGTTTCATGCTCCTCATATTTTTGACACCTTTTGAATCTCTTCATATTTTTCACACCTTTTAGGCTCTTCATGTTTTTGAACAGCGCTTCATGCTCCTCATATTTTTCAGACCGTTTCATGCTCTTCATATTTTTCACACCTTTTGAAGCTCTTCATATTTTTCATATTTTTGAAGCTCTTCATATTTTTCACACTTTTTCAGGCTCTTCATGTTTTTGAGCACACCTTCTTGCTCCTCCTATTTTTCAGACCGTTTCATGCTCCTCATATTTTTCACACCATTTGAAGCTCTTCATGTTTTTCACACCTTTTCAGTCTCTTCATGTATTTGAACACCATTTCATGCTCCTCCGATTTTTTAGACCATTTCATGCTCCTCATATTTTTGACACCTTTTGAAGCTCTTCATATTTTTCACACCTTTTCAGGCTCTTCATGTTTTTGAACACCACTTCATGCTCCTCCAATTTTTCAGACCGTTTCATGTTTCTCATATTTTTGACACCTTTTGAAGCTCTTCATATTTTTCACACCTTTTGAAGCTCTTCATATTTTTCATATTTTTGAAGCTCTTCATATTTTTCACACCATTTCAGGCTTTTCATGTATTTGAACACCGGTTCATGCTCCTCCTATTTTTCAGACCGTTTCGTGCTCCTCATGTATTTCACACCTTTTGAAGCTCTTAGTATTTTGCACACATTTTCAGGCTTTTCATGTTTTTCACAACCACTTCATGCTCCTCATATTTTTCAGACCGTTTCATGCACATTTCATTTTTGACTCCTTTTGAAGCTCTTCACATTTTTCACACCTTTTCAGTCTCTACATGTTTTTGAACACCGCTTCATGCTCCTCCTATTTCTCAGACCATTTCATGCTCCTCATGTATTTCACACCTTTTGAAGCTCTTAGTATTTTGCACATATTTTCAGGCTTTTCATGTTTTTCACAACCACTTCATGCTCCTCATATTTTTCAGACCGTTTCATGCACATTTCATTTTTGACTCCTTTTGAAGCTCTTCATATTTTTCACACCATTTTCAGGCTCTTCATATTTTTCAACACCGCTTTATGATCCTCCTATTTTTCAGACCGTTTCATATTCCTCATATTTTTGACATTTTTTGAGGCTCTTCATATTTTTCACACCTTTTCAGGCTCTTCATGTTTTTGAACACCGTTTCATGCTCCTCCTATTTTTCTGACCGTTTCATGCACATCTCATTTTTGACACTTTTTGAAGCCTTTGATATTTTTCACACCATTTTCAGGCTCTTCATGTTTTTCAACACCGCTTTATGACCCTCCTATTTTTCAGACCGTTTCATGCTCCTCATATATTTGACACCTTTTGAAGTACTTCATATTTTTCACACCTTTTCAGGCTCTTCATATTTTTCACACATTTCCAGGCTGTTCATGTTTTTGAACACGGCTTCATGCTCCTCCAATTTTTCAGACCGTTTCATGTTCCTCATATTTTTGACACCTTTTGAAGCTCTTCATATTTTTCACACCTTTTGAAGTTCTTCATATTTTTTACACCATTTTCAGGCTCTTCATGTTTTTCAACACCGTTTCATGCTCCTCCTATTTTTCAGACCGTTTCATGCTCCTCTTATGTTTGACACCTTTTGAAGCTCTTCATATTTTTCACACCTTTTCACGCTCTTCATGTTTTTGAACACCGCTTCATGCTCCGCCTATTTTTCAGACCGTTTCATGCTCCTCATATTTTTGACACCTTTTGAAGCTCTTCATATTTTTCACACCCTTTCAGGCTCTTAATGTTTTTCAACACAACTTCATGCTCCTCCTATTTTTCAGACGTTTTCATGCTCCTCATATTTTTGACACCTTTAGAAATTCTTCATATCTTTCACACCTTTTCAGGCTCTTCATGTTTTGCCACACCGCTTCATGCTCCTCCTATTTTTCAGCCCGTTTCATGCTCCTCATGTATTTCACACCTTTTGAAGCTCTTCATATATTTCACACATTTTAAGGCTCTTCATTTTTTTCAACACCGCTTCATGCTCCTCCTATTTTTCAGACCGTTTCATGTTTCTCATATTTTTGACACATTTGAAGCTCTTCGTATTTTTCACACCTTTTGAAGCTCTTCATATTTTTCATATTTTTGAAGCTCTTCATATTTTTCACACCTTTTCAGGCTTTTCATGTATTTGAACACCGGTTCATGCTCCTCCTATTTTTCAGACCGTTTCATGCTCCTCCTATTTTTCATTCCTTTTGAAGCTCTTCATATTTTTCACACCTTTTCAGTCTCTACATGTTTTTGAACACCGCTTCATGCTCCTCCTATTTCTCAGATCATTTCATGCTCCTCATGTATTTCACACCTTTTGAAGCTCTTCATATTTTTCACACCTTTTCAGGCTTTTCATGTATTTGAACACCGGTTCATGCTCCTCATATTTTACATACCGTTTCATGCTCTTCATATTTTTGACATCTTTTGAAGCTCTTCATATATTTCACACCTTTTCATACTGTTCATGTTTTTCAACACCACTTCATGCTCCTCCTATTTTTCAGACCGTTTCATGCTCCTCATGTATTTCACACCTTTTGAAGCTCTTCATAGTTTTAACACTTTTTCACGCTCTTCATATTTTTCCACACCACTTCATGCTTCTCCTATTTTTCAACCCGTTTCATGCTCCTCATGTATTTCACACCTTTTGAAGCTCTTCATATTTTTCACAACTTTTGAAGCTCTTCATATTTTTCACACGTTTTCAGGCTCTCCATGTATTTCAACACCGCTTCATGCTCCTCCTATCTTTCAGACCATTTCATGCTTATCTCATTTTTGACACCTTTTGAAGCTCTTCATATATTTCACACCTTTTGAAGCTCTTCATAATTTTCACACGTTTTCAGGCTCTTCATGTTTTTCAACACGACTTCATGATCCTCCTATTTTTCATACCGTTCCTGCTCCTCATATTTTTGACACCTTTTGAAGTTCTTCCTATTTTTCACAACTCTTCATGCTCTTCATGTTTTTCGACACCGCTTCATGCTCCTCTTATTTTACAGCCTGTTTCATGCTCCTCATATTTTTGACACCTTTTGAAGCTCTTCATATTTTTCACACCTTTTCCCGCTCTTCATGTTTGTTAAAACCGTTTCTTGCTCCTCCTATTTTTCAGACCGTTTCATGCTCCTCATATTTTTGACACCTTATGAAGCTCTTCATATTTTTCACTCCTTTTCAGATCTTCATGTTTTTCAACACCACTTCATGCTCCTTCTATATTTCAAACCGATTCATGCTCCTCATATTTTTGACACGTTTTGAAGCTCTTCATATTCTTCACAGCTTTTCATTCTCTTCATGTTTATCAACACCGCTTCATGCTCCTCCTATTTTTCAGACCGTTTCATGCTCCTCATATTTTTGACACCTTTTGAAGCTCTTCATATATTTCACACCTTTTCAGGTCTTCATGTTTTTCAATACCACTTCATGCTCCTCCTATTTTTCAGACCGTTTCATGCTCCTCATATTTTTGACACCTTTTGAAGATCTCCATATTTCTCACACCTTTTCAGGCTCTTCATGTTTTTCAACACCGCTTCATGCTCCTCCTATTTTTCAGACCGTCTCATGCTCCTCATATTTTTCACACCTTTTGAAGCTCTTCATATTTTGCACACCTTTTCAGGCTCTTCATGTTTTTCAACACCGCTTCATTCTCCTTCTATTTTTCAGACCGTTTCATTCTCCTCATATTTTGAAACCTTTTGAATCTCTTCATATACTTCACACTTTTTCAGGCTCTTCATGTTTTTCACCAACACTTCATGCTCCTCCTATTTTTTAGGCCATTTCATGCTCATCTCATTTTTGACACCGTTTGAAGCTCTTCATATTTTTCACACCTTTTCAGGCTCTTCATGTTTTTCAACACCGCTTCATGCCCCTCCTATCTTTCAGACCATTTCATGCTCATCTCATTTTGACACCTTTTGCGGCTCTTCATATTTTTCACACCTTTTCAGGCTCTTCACGTTTTTCAACACCGCTTCATGTTCCTTCTATTTTTCAGACCGTTTCATGCATCTCATATTTTTGACTCCTTTTAAGTTCTTCATATATTTCACACATTTTTAGGCTCTTCATGTTTTTCAACACCGTTTCATGCTCCTCCTATTTATCAGACCATTTCATGCTCCTCCTATTTTTCAGACAGTTTCATGCTCTTCATATTTTTGACACCTTTTGAATCTCTTCATATATTTCACACCTTTTCAGGCTGTTCATGTTTTTGAACACCGTTTCATGCTCCTCATATTTTTCAGACCATATCATGCTCTTCATATTTTTGACACCTTTTGAAGCTCTTCATATTTTTCACACCTTTTCAGGCTCTTCATGTTTTTCAACGCCGCTTCATGCTCCTCCTATTTTTCAGACCGTTTCATGCTCTTCATATTTTTGACTCCTTTTGAAACTCTTCATATATTTCACACCTTTTCAGACTCTTCATATTTTTGAACACAGTTTCATGCTCCTCCTATTTTTTTGACCGTTTCTTACTCTTCATAATTTTGCCTACTTTTGAAGCTCTTCATATTTTTCACACTTTTTCAGGCTCTTCATGGTTTTCTACACCGCTTCATGCTCCTCTTATTTTCAGCCCGTTTCATGCTCCTCATATTTTTCACACCTTTTGAAGCTCTTCATATTTTTCAAACCTTTTCAGGCTCTTCATGTTTTTCAACACCACTTCATGCTCCTCCTATTTTTCAGACCGTTTCAGGCTCCTCATATTTTTCACACCTTTTGAAGCCGTTCTATTTCTCACACCTTTTCAGGCTCTTCATGTTTTTCACACCGTTTCATGATCCTCCTATTTTTCATACCGTTTCATGCTCCTCATATTTTTGACACCTTTTGAAGCTCTTCATATTTGTCACCCCTTTTCAGGCTCTTCATTTTTTTGAACACCTCTTTATCCTCCTCCTATTTTTCAGACCGTTTCATGCTCTTCATATTTTTCAAACCTTTTGAAGCTCTTCATATTTTTCACACCTTTTCAGGCTCTTCATGTTTTTAAACACCGCTTCATGCTCTTCCTATTTTTCAGACCGTTTCATGCTCCTCATATTTTTCACACCTTTTGAAGCCGTTCTATTTCTTACACCTTTTCAGGCTCTTCATGTTTTTCAACACCACTTCATACTCCTCCTATTTTTCAGACCGTTTCAGGCTCCTCATATTTTTCACACCTTTTGAAGCCGTTCTATTTCTCACACCTTTTCAGGCTCTTCATGTTTTTCTCACCGTTTCATGCTCCTCATACTTTTGACACGTTTTGGGGCTCTCATATTTTTCACACCATTCCAGGCTCTTCATATTTTTGAACACCGCTTCATGCCCCTCCTATCTTTCAGACCATTTCATGCTCATCTCATTTTTGACACCTTTTGAAGCTCTTCATATATTTCACACCTTTTGAAGCTCTTCATAATTTTCACACGTTTTCAGGCTCTTCATGTTTTTCAACAAGATTTCATGCTCCTCCGGTTTCTCAGACCATTTCAAGGTCCTCATGTATTTCACACCATTTGAAGCTCTTCATATTTTTCACACCTTTTCAGACTCTTCATGTTTTTCAACACCGCTTCATGCCCCTCCTATCTTTCAGACCATTTCATGCTCATCTCATTTTTGACACCTTTTGAAGCTCTTCATATATTTCACAGCTTTTGAAGCTCTTCATAATTTTCACACGTTTTCAGGCTCTTCATGTTTTTCAACACGGCTTCATGATCCTCCTATTTTTCATACCGTTCATGCTCCTCATATTTTTGACACCTTTTGAAGTTCTTCCTATTTTTCACAACTCTTCATGCTCTTCATGTTTTTCGACACCACTTCATGCTCCTCCTATTTTACAGCCTGTTTCATGCTCCTCATATTTTGACACCTTTTGAAGCTCTTCATATTTGTCACAACTTTTCAGGCTCTTCATGTTTTTGAACACCGCTTTATCCTCCTCCTATTTTTCAGACCGTTCCATGTTCTTCATATTTTTCAAACCTTTTGAAGCTCTTCATATTTTTCACACCTTTTCCCGCTCTTCATGTTTGTTAAAACCGTTTCTTGCTCCTCCTATTTTTCAGACCGATTCATGCTCCTCATATTTTTGACAGGTTTTGAAGCTCTTCATATTCTTCACAGCTTTTCATGCTCTTCATGTTTTTCAACAGCGCTTCATGCTCCTCCTATTTTTCAGACCGTTTCATGCTCCTCATATTTTTGACACCTTTTGAAGATCTTCATATATTTCACACCTTTTCAGGCTCTTCATGTTTTTCAGCACCAGTTCATGCTCCTCCTATTTTTCCGACCGTTTCATGCTCCTCATATTTGTGACACCTTTTGAAGCTCTTCCTATTTTTCACACCTTTTGAAGCTCTTCATGTTTTTCAACACCACTTCATCCTCCTCCTGTTTTTAAGACCTTTAATGTCCCTCATATTTTTGACACCTTTTGAAGCTCTTCCTATTTTTCACACATTTTCAGGCTCTTCATGTTTTTGAACAACTTTTCATGCTCCTCCTACTTTTCAGACCGTATAATGCTCCTCATATATTTCATACGATTTGAAGCTCTTCATATATTTCACACCTTTTCAGGCTCTTCATGTTTTTCAACACCTTATCAGGCTCATCGTATTTTTCAGAACGTTTCATGCTCCTCATATTTTTGACACGTTTTCAGTCTCTTCATATTTTTCACACATTTTCAGGCTCTTCATGTTTTTGAACACCACTTCATGCTCCTCATACTTTTCACACCTTTTGAAGCTCTTCATATTTTTCACACCTTTTCAGGCTCTTCATGTTTTTCAACACCGGTTCATGCTTCTCCTAATTTTCAGAGAGTTTCATGCTCCTCATGTATTTCTCACCTTTTGAAGCTCTTCAAATTTTACACACCTTTTCAGGCTCTTCATGTTTTTCAACACCACTTCATGCTCCTCCTATTTTTCAGACCGTTTCATGCTCCTCATATTTTTGACATCTTTAGAAACTCTACATATCTTTCACACCTTTTCAGACTCTTCATGTTTTTCAACACCGCTTCATGATCCTCCTATTTTTTAGACCGTTTCATTCTCCTCATATTTTTGACAACTTTTGAAGCTCTTCTTATTTTTCACAAGTTCTCAGGCTCTGCATGTTTTTCAACACGGCTTCATGCTCCTCATATTTTTCAGACCGTTTCATGCTTCTCATATTTTTGACACCTTTTGAAGCTCTTCCATTTTTTCACACCTTTTCACGCTCTTCATGTTTTTGAACACCGCTTAATGCTCCTCCTATTTTTCAGACCGTTTCATGCTTCTCATATTTTTGACACCTTTTATAGCTCTTCATATTTTCACACCTTTTCAGGCTCTTCATGTTTTTGAACACCGCTTCGTGCTCCTCCTATTTTTCAGACCGTTTCATGCTCCTAATATTTTTGACACCTTTTGAAGCTCTTCATATTTTTCACGCCTTTTCAGGCTTTTCATGTTTGAACACCGCTTCATGCTCCTTCTATTTTTCAGAGAGTTTCATGCTCCTCATGTATTTCACACCTTTTGAAGCTCTTCATATTTTTCACACCTTTTCAGGCTCTTCATGTTTTTCCACACCACTTCATGCTTCTCCTATTTTTCAGCCCGTTTCATGCTCCTCATGTATTTCACACCTTTTGAAGCTCTTCATATTTTTCACACCTTTTCAGGCTCTTCACGTTTTGATCACCATTTCATGCTCCTCTTATTTTTCAGACCGTTTCATGCTCATCTCATTTTTGACACCTTTTGAAGCTCTTCATATATTTCACACATTTTCAACCTCTTCATATTTTTCACACCTTTTCATGCTCTTCATGTTTTGCAACACCGCTTCATGCTTCTCCTATTTTTCAGACAGTTTCATGCTCCTCCTATTTTTCAGACTGTTTCATGCACCTCTCATTATTGACACCTTTTGAAGCTCTCATACTTTTCACACCTTTTCAGGCTCTTCATGTTTTTCAACACCGCTTCATGCTCCTCCTATTTTTGCGACCGTTTCATGCTCCTCATATATTTGACACCTTTGAAGCTCTTCATATTTTTCACACGTTTTCAGGCTTTTCATGTTTTTCATCACCGCTTCACGCTCCTCCTATTTTTGAGACCGTTTCACGCTCCACATATTTTTGACAACTTTTGGGGCTCTTCATATTTTTCACACCTTATCAGCCTCTTCATGTTTTTTAACCGCTGCATACTCCTCCTATTTTTCAGACCGTTTCATGCTCCTCATATATTTCACACCTTTTGAAGCTCTTCATATTTTTCACACCTTTTCAGGCTCTTCATTTTTTTCACACCACTCCATGCTCCTCCTATTTTTCAAACCGTTTCATGCTCATCTCATTTTTGACACCTTTAGAAGCTCTTCATATTTTTCACAAGTTCTCAGCCTCCTCATGTTTTTAAACACCGCTTCATGCTCCTCCTATTTTTCAGACCGTTTCATGCTCCTCATATTTTTCACACCTTTTGAAGCTCTTCCTTTTTTTCACACCTTTTCACGCTCTTCATGTTTTTGAACACCGCTTCATGCTCCTCCTATTTTTCAGACCCTTTCATGCTCCTCATAATTTTGACACCTTTTGAAGCTCTTCATATGTTTCACAACTTTTCAGGCTCTTCATTTTTTTCAACACCACTTCATGCTCCTCCTATTTTTCAGACGGTTTCATGCTCATCTCATTTTTTACACCTTTTGAAGCTCTTCATATTATTCACACCTTTTGATGCTCTTCATATTTTTCACACGTTTTCAGGCTCTTCATGTTTTTCAACACCGCTTCATGCTATTTCTATTTTTCAGAGAGTTTCATGCTCCTCATGTATTTCACACCTTTAGAAGCTCTTCATATTTTTCAAAACTTTTCAGGCTCTTCATGTTTTTCCACACCCCTTCATGCTTCTCCTATTTTTCAGCCCGTTTCATGCTCCTCATGTATTTCACACCTTTTGAAGCTCTTCATATTTTTCACACCTTTTCAGGCTCTTCATGTTTTTCACACCTTTTCAGGCTCTTCATGTTTTTGAACACCATTTCAGGCTTCTCCTAATTTGCAGACCGTTTCATTCTCCTGATATTTTTGACACCTTTTGAAGCTCTTTATATATTTCACACCTTTTCAGGCTCTTCATTTTTTTCAACACCACTTCATGCTCCTCCTATTTTTCAGACCGTTTCATGCTCATCTCATTTTGACACCTTTTGAAGCTCTTCAAATTTTTCACGTCTTTTGAAGCTCTTCATATTTTTCACAACTTTTCAGGCTCTTTATGATTTTCAACACCGCTTCATGCTCCTCCTATTTTTCAGACCGTTTCATGCTCATCTCATTTTGACACCTTTTGAAGCTCTTCAAATTTTTCACACCTTTTGAAGCTCTTCATATTTTTCATATTTTTGAAGCTCTTCATATTTTCACACGTTTTCAGGCTCTTCATGTTTTTCAACAACGCTTCATGCTATTTCTATTTTTCAGAGAGTTTCATGCTCCTCATGTATTTCACACCTTTTGAAGCTCTTCATATATTTCAACCCTTTTCAGGCTCTTCATGTTTTTCCACACCCCTTCATGCTTCTCCTATTTTTCAGCCCGTTTCATGCTCCTCATATGTTTCACACCTTTTGAAGCTCTTCATATTTTTTTTAACACCTTTTCACGCTCCTCCTATATTTCAGACCATTTCAAGCTCCTCATATTTTTGACACTTTTTGCAGCTCTTCATATTTTTCACACCTTTTCAGGGTCTTCATGTTTTTCTACACCACTTCATGCTCCTCCTATTTTTCGGACCGTTTTATTCTACTCATATGTTTCACACCTTTTTCAAGCTCTTCATGTTTTTCAACACCACTTCATGCTCCTCCTAATTATCAGACCGTTTCATGCTCCTCATATTTTTGACACCATTTGAAGCTCTTCATATTTTTCACACCTTTTCAGGCTCTTCATGTTTTTTAACACCTTTTCATGCTCCTCCTGTATTTCAGACCGTTTCATGCTCCTTATGTTTTTGACACCTTTTGAAGCTCTTCATATTTTTCACACGTTTTCAGGCTCTTCATATTTTTCAACACCGCTTCATGCTCCTCCTATTTTTCAGACCGTATCATGCTCCTCATATGTTTCACACCTTTTTCAGGCTCTTCATGTTTTTCAACAACACTTCATGCTCCTCCTATGTTTCAGACCGTTTCATGCTCCTCATATTTTTGACACAGTTTGAAGCTCTTCACATTTTTCACACCTTTTGAGGCTCTTCATGTTTTTGAAAACAGTTTCTTGCTCCTCATTTTTTTCAGACCGTTTCATCCTCTATATATTTGACACCTTTTTGAAGCTCTTCATATTTTTCACACCTTTTGAGGCTCTTCATGTTTTTCAAAACAGTTTCTTGCTCCTCATATTTTTCAGACCGTTTCACCCTCTATATATTTGACCCCTCTTTGAAGCTCTTAATATTTTTCACACCTTTTCAGGCTCTTCTTGTTTTTCAACACCACTTCAAGCTCCTTCTATTTTTCAGACCGTTTCTTGCTCCTCATATTTTTGACACCTTTGAGGCTCTTCCTATATTTCACACTATTTCAGGCTCTTCATCTTTTTCAACACCACTTCAAGCTCCTTCTATTTTTCAGACCGTTTCATGTTTCTCATATATTTGACACAGTTTGAAGCTCTTCATATTTTTCACAACTGTTGAGGCTCTTCATGTTTTTGAAAACAGTTTCTTGCTCCTCTTGTTTTTCAGACCCTTTCTCCCTCCTCATATTTTTGATACCTTTTTGAAGCTCTTCATTTTTTTCACACCTTTCCAGGCTCTTCAAGTGTATGAACACCGTTTCATGCTCCTCCTATATTTCATACCATTTCATGCTCCTTATATTTTTGACACCTTTTGAAGCTCTGCATATATTTCACACCTTTTCAGGCTCTTCATATTTTTCAACACCGCTTCAAGCTCCTCCTATTTTTCAGACCGTTTCTTGCTCCTCATATTTTTGACACCTTTGAGGCTCTTCATATATTTCACACATTTTCAGGCTCTTCATGTTTTTCAACACCGCTTCATGCTCCTCCTAATTTTCAGACCGTTTCATTATCCTCATATTTTTGACACCATTTGAAGCTGTTCATCTTTTTCACACCTTTTCAGGCTCTTCATGTTTTTTAACACCTTTTCATGCTCCTGCTATATTTCAGACCGTTTCATGCTCCTTATATTTTTGACACCTTTTGAAGCTCTTCATATTTTTCACACCTTTTCAGGCTCTTCATATTTTTCAACACCACTTCATGCTCCTATTTTTCAGACCGTACCATGCTCCTCATATGTTTCACACATTTTTCAGGCTCTTCATCTTTTTCAACAATACTTCATGCTCATCCTATGTTTCAGACCGTTTCATGCTCCTCATATTTTTGACAGTTTGAAGCTCTTCACATTTTTCACAAATTTTCAGGCTCTTCATGTTTTTGAAAACAGTTTCTTGCTCCTCATATTTTTCAGACCGTTTCACCCTCTATATATTTGACACCTTTTTGAAGCTCTGCATATTTTTCACACGTTTTCAGTCTCTTCATGTTTTTCAACACCACTTCAAGCTCCTTCTATTTTTCAGACCGTTTCTTGCTCCTCATATTTTTGACACCTTTGAGGCTCTTCATATATTTCACACTGTTTCAGGCTCTTTATGTTTTCAACACCGCTTCATGCTCCTCCTAATTTTCAGACCGTTTCATTCTCCTCATATTTTTGACACCTTTTGAAGCTCTTCATATTTTTCACACTTTTTCAGGCTCTTCATGTTTTTCAAACCGCTTCATGCTTCTCCTATTTTTCAGACCGTTTCATGCTCCTCATATTTTTGACGCCTTTTGAAGCTCTTCATATTTTTCACACCTTTTCAGGCTCTTCATGTTTTTCAGCACCACTTCATGCTCCTCCTATTTTTCAGACCGTTTCATGCTTCTCATATTTTTGACCACTTTTGAAGCTCTTCATATTTTTCACACCTTTTCAGGCTCTTCATGTTTTTCAACACCGCTTCATGCTCCTACTATTTTTCAGACCCTTTCATGCTCCTCATATTTTTGACACCTTTTTAAGCTCTTCATATTTTTCACACCTTTTCACGCTCTTCATGTTTTTCAACATCGCTTGCTGCTCCTCCTCTTTTTCAGAGCGTTTCATGCTCCTCATAATTTTGACACCTTTGAAGCTCTTCATATTTTTCACACCTTTTCAGGCTCTTCATATTTTTCAACACCACTTCATGCTTCTCCTATTTTTCAGACCGTTTAATGCTCCTCATATTTTTGACACTTTTTGAAGCTCTTCATATTTTTCACACTTCTCCAGGCTCTTCATTTTTTTGAACACCGATTCATGCTCCTCCTATTTTTCAGACCGTTTCATGCTCCTCATATTTTTGACACCTTTTGAAGCTTGTCTTATTTTCACAGCTTTTCAGGAACTTCATGTTTTTCAACACCGCTTCATGCTCCTCCCATTTTTCAGACCGATTCATGCTCCTCCTATTTTTCAGACCGTTTCATGCTCCTCATGTATTTCCAACCTTTTGAAGCTCTTCATATTTTTCACACCTTTTCAGGCTCTTCATGTTTTTGAACACCGCTTCATGCTCCTCCTATTTTTCAGACCGTTTCATGCTCCTCATAATTTTCACACCTTTTGAAGCTCTTCATATTTTTCACACCTTTTCCGGTTCTTCATGTTTTTGAACACTGCTTCATGCTCCTCCTATTTTTCAACTGTTTCATGCTCCTCATAATTTTGACATCTTTTGAAGTGCTTCATATTTTTCACACCTTTTCAGGCTCTTCATGTTTTTCAACACTGCATCATGCTCTTCCTATTCTTCAGAACTTTTCATGCTCCTCAAATTTTTGACACCTTCTGAAGCTCTTCATATTTTTCACACCTTTTCAGACTCTTCATGTTTTTCAACACCGCTTCATGCTCCTCCTATTTTTCAGACCGTTTCATGCTCCTCCTATTTTTCAGACCGTTTTATGCTTTTCATATTTTTCACAACTTTTGAAGCTCTTCATATTTTTCACACCTTTTAAACTCTTCATGTTTTTGAACACCGCTTCACACTCCTCCTATTTTTCATACCGTTTCATGCTCCTCAAATTTTTGACAGCTTTTGAAGCTCTTCATATACTTTCCACCTTTTCAGGCTCTTCATTTTTGTGGACTCCGCTTCATGCTCCTCCTTTTCTTCAGACCGTTTCATGCTCATCTCATTTTTGACATCTTTTGAAGCTCTTCATATTTTTCATATTTTTGAAGCTCTTCATATTTTTCACACGTTTTTAGGCTCTTCATGTTTTTCAATACCACTTCATGCTCCTCCTATTTTTCAGACCGTTTCATGCTCATCTCATTTTTGACACCTTTTGATGCACTTCATATTTTTCACACCTTTTGAAGCTCTTCGTATATTTCACACCTTTTCAGGCTCTTCATGTTTTCAACACCACTTCATGCTCCTCCTAATTTTCAGACCCTTTCATGCTAAACTAAATTTGACACCTTATGAAGCTCTTCATGTTTTTCACACCTTTTCATGCTCTTTATGTTTTTGAACACCGGTTCATGCTCCTCCTATTTTTCAACCCGTTTCATGCTCCTCCTATTTTTTACACCTTTTGAAGCTCTTCATATTTTTCACAATTTTTCAGTCTCTGCATTTTTTTGAACACCGCTTCATGCTCCTCCTATTTTTTAGACCGTTTCATGCTCATCTCATTTTTGACACCTTTTGAAGCTCTTCATATTTTTTACACCTTTTGAAGCTCTTCATAATTTTCACACCTTTTCAGGCTCTTCATGTTTTTGAACACCGCTTCATCCTCCTCCTATTTTTAAGAGGGTTTCATGCTCGTCATATTTTTGACCCATTTTGAAGCTCTTCATATTTTTCACACCATTTCAGGCTCTTCATCTTTTTGAACACCGCTTCATGCTCGTCCTATTTTCAGACCGTTTCATGCTCCTCATATTTTTGACACGTTTTGAACCTCTTCATATTTTTCACACCTTTTCAGGCTCTTCATGTTTTTCAACAGCGCTTCATGCTCCTCCTATTTTTCCGACCGTTTCATGCTCCTCATATTTGTGACACCTTTTGAAGCTCTTCCTATTTTTCACACCTTTTGAAGCTCTTCATGTTTTTCAACACCACTTCATCCTCCTCCTGTTTTTAAGACCTTTAATGTCCCTCATATTTTTGACACCTTTTGAAGCTCTTCCTATTTTTCACACATTTTCAGGCTCTTCATGTTTTTGAACAACGTTTCATGCTCCTCCTACTTTTCAGACCGTATAATGCTCCTCATATATTTCATACGATTTGAAGCTCTTCATATATTTCACACCTTTTCAGGCTCTTCATGTTTTTCAACACCTTATCAGGCTCATCGTATTTTTCAGAACGTTTCATGCTCCTCATATTTTTGACACGTTTTCAGTCTCTTCATATTTTTCACACATTTTCAGGCTCTTCATGTTTTTGAACACCACTTCATGCTCCTCATACTTTTCACACCTTTTGAAGCTCTTCATATTTTTCACACCTTTTCAGGCTCTTCATGTTTTTCAACACCGGTTCATGCTTCTCCTAATTTTCAGAGAGTTTCATGCTCCTCATGTATTTCTCAACTTTTGAAGCTCTTCAAATTTTACACACCTTTTCAGGCTCTTCATGTTTTTCAACACCACTTCATGCTCCTCCTATTTTTCAGACCGTTTCATGCTCCTCATATTTTTGACATCTTTAGAAACTCTACATATCTTTCACACCTTTTCAGACTCTTCATGTTTTTCAACACCGCTTCATGATCCTCCTATTTTTTAGACCGTTTCATTCTCCTCATATTTTTGACAACTTTTGAAGCTCTTCTTATTTTTCACAAGTTCTCAGGCTCTGCATGTTTTTCAACACGGCTTCATGCTCCTCATATTTTTCAGACCGTTTCATGCTTCTCATATTTTTGACACCTTTTGAAGCTCTTCCATTTTTTCACACCTTTTCACGCTCTTCATGTTTTTGAACACCGCTTAATGCTCCTCCTATTTTTCAGACCGTTTCATGCTTCTCATATTTTTGACACCTTTTATAGCTCTTCATATTTTCACACCTTTTCAGGCTCTTCATGTTTTTGAACACCGCTTCGTGCTCCTCCTATTTTTCAGACCGTTTCATGCTCCTAATATTTTTGACACCTTTTGAAGCTCTTCATATTTTTCACACCTTTTCAGGCTTTTCATGTTTGAACACCGCTTCATGCTCCTTCTATTTTTCAGAGAGTTTCATGCTCCTCATGTATTTCACACCTTTTGAAGCTCTTCATATTTTTCACACCTTTTCAGGCTCTTCATGTTTTTCCACACCACTTCATGCTTCTCCTATTTTTCAGCCCGTTTCATGCTCCTCATGTATTTCACACCTTTTGAAGCTCTTCATATTTTTCACACCTTTTCAGGCTCTTCACGTTTTGATCACCATTTCATGCTCCTCTTATTTTTCAGACCGTTTCATGCTCATCTCATTTTTGACACCTTTTGAAGCTCTTCATATATTTCACACATTTTCAACCTCTTCATATTTTTCACACCTTTTCATGCTCTTCATGTTTTGCAACACCGCTTCATGCTTCTCCTATTTTTCAGACAGTTTCATGCTCCTCCTATTTTTCAGACTGTTTCATGCACCTCTCATTATTGACACCTTTTGAAGCTCTCATACTTTTCACACCTTTTCAGGCTCTTCATGTTTTTCAACACCGCTTCATGCTCCTCCTATTTTTGCGACCGTTTCATGCTCCTCATATATTTGACACCTTTGAAGCTCTTCATATTTTTCACACGTTTTCAGGCTTTTCATGTTTTTCATCACCGCTTCACGCTCCTCCTATTTTTGAGACCGTTTCACGCTCCACATATTTTTGACAACTTTTGGGGCTCTTCATATTTTTCACACCTTATCAGCCTCTTCATGTTTTTTAACCGCTGCATACTCCTCCTATTTTTCAGACCGTTTCATGCTCCTCATATATTTCACACCTTTTGAAGCTCTTCATATTTTTCACACCTTTTCAGGCTCTTCATTTTTTTCACACCACTCCATGCTCCTCCTATTTTTCAAACCGTTTCATGCTCATCTCATTTTTGACACCTTTAGAAGCTCTTCATATTTTTCACAAGTTCTCAGCCTCCTCATGTTTTTAAACACCGCTTCATGCTCCTCCTATTTTTCAGACCGTTTCATGCTCCTCATATTTTTCACACCTTTTGAAGCTCTTCCTTTTTTTCACACCTTTTCACGCTCTTCATGTTTTTGAACACCGCTTCATGCTCCTCCTATTTTTCAGACCCTTTCATGCTCCTCATAATTTTGACACCTTTTGAAGCTCTTCATATGTTTCACAACTTTTCAGGCTCTTCATTTTTTTCAACACCACTTCATGCTCCTCCTATTTTTCAGACGGTTTCATGCTCATCTCATTTTTTACACCTTTTGAAGCTCTTCATATTATTCACACCTTTTGATGCTCTTCATATTTTTCACACGTTTTCAGGCTCTTCATGTTTTTCAACACCGCTTCATGCTATTTCTATTTTTCAGAGAGTTTCATGCTCCTCATGTATTTCACACCTTTAGAAGCTCTTCATATTTTTCAAAACTTTTCAGGCTCTTCATGTTTTTCCACACCCCTTCATGCTTCTCCTATTTTTCAGCCCGTTTCATGCTCCTCATGTATTTCACACCTTTTGAAGCTCTTCATATTTTTCACACCTTTTCAGGCTCTTCATGTTTTTCACACCTTTTCAGGCTCTTCATGTTTTTGAACACCATTTCAGGCTTCTCCTAATTTGCAGACCGTTTCATTCTCCTGATATTTTTGACACCTTTTGAAGCTCTTTATATATTTCACACCTTTTCAGGCTCTTCATTTTTTTCAACACCACTTCATGCTCCTCCTATTTTTCAGACCGTTTCATGCTCATCTCATTTTGACACCTTTTGAAGCTCTTCAAATTTTTCACGTCTTTTGAAGCTCTTCATATTTTTCACAACTTTTCAGGCTCTTTATGATTTTCAACACCGCTTCATGCTCCTCCTATTTTTCAGACCGTTTCATGCTCATCTCATTTTGACACCTTTTGAAGCTCTTCAAATTTTTCACACCTTTTGAAGCTCTTCATATTTTTCATATTTTTGAAGCTCTTCATATTTTCACACGTTTTCAGGCTCTTCATGTTTTTCAACAACGCTTCATGCTATTTCTATTTTTCAGAGAGTTTCATGCTCCTCATGTATTTCATACCTTTTGAAGCTCTTCATATATTTCAACCCTTTTCAGGCTCTTCATGTTTTTCCACACCCCTTCATGCTTCTCCTATTTTTCAGCCCGTTTCATGCTCCTCATATGTTTCACACCTTTTGAAGCTCTTCATATTTTTTTTAACACCTTTTCACGCTCCTCCTATATTTCAGACCATTTCAAGCTCCTCATATTTTTGACACTTTTTGCAGCTCTTCATATTTTTCACACCTTTTCAGGGTCTTCATGTTTTTCTACACCACTTCATGCTCCTCCTATTTTTCGGACCGTTTTATTCTACTCATATGTTTCACACCTTTTTCAAGCTCTTCATGTTTTTCAACACCACTTCATGCTCCTCCTAATTATCAGACCGTTTCATGCTCCTCATATTTTTGACACCATTTGAAGCTCTTCATATTTTTCACACCTTTTCAGGCTCTTCATGTTTTTTAACACCTTTTCATGCTCCTCCTGTATTTCAGACCGTTTCATGCTCCTTATGTTTTTGACACCTTTTGAAGCTCTTCATATTTTTCACACGTTTTCAGGCTCTTCATATTTTTCAACACCGCTTCATGCTCCTCCTATTTTTCAGACCGTATCATGCTCCTCATATGTTTCACACCTTTTTCAGGCTCTTCATGTTTTTCAACAACACTTCATGCTCCTCCTATGTTTCAGACCGTTTCATGCTCCTCATATTTTTGACACAGTTTGAAGCTCTTCACATTTTTCACACCTTTTGAGGCTCTTCATGTTTTTGAAAACAGTTTCTTGCTCCTCATTTTTTTCAGACCGTTTCATCCTCTATATATTTGACACCTTTTTGAAGCTCTTCATATTTTTCACACCTTTTGAGGCTCTTCATGTTTTTCAAAACAGTTTCTTGCTCCTCATATTTTTCAGACCGTTTCACCCTCTATATATTTGACCCCTCTTTGAAGCTCTTAATATTTTTCACACCTTTTCAGGCTCTTCTTGTTTTTCAACACCACTTCAAGCTCCTTCTATTTTTCAGACCGTTTCTTGCTCCTCATATTTTTGACACCTTTGAGGCTCTTCCTATATTTCACACTATTTCAGGCTCTTCATCTTTTTCAACACCACTTCAAGCTCCTTCTATTTTTCAGACCGTTTCATGTTTCTCATATATTTGACACAGTTTGAAGCTCTTCATATTTTTCACAACTGTTGAGGCTCTTCATGTTTTTGAAAACAGTTTCTTGCTCCTCTTGTTTTTCAGACCCTTTCTCCCTCCTCATATTTTTGATACCTTTTTGAAGCTCTTCATTTTTTTCACACCTTTCCAGGCTCTTCAAGTGTATGAACACCGTTTCATGCTCCTCCTATATTTCATACCATTTCATGCTCCTTATATTTTTGACACCTTTTGAAGCTCTGCATATATTTCACACCTTTTCAGGCTCTTCATATTTTTCAACACCGCTTCAAGCTCCTCCTATTTTTCAGACCGTTTCTTGCTCCTCATATTTTTGACACCTTTGAGGCTCTTCATATATTTCACACATTTTCAGGCTCTTCATGTTTTTCAACACCGCTTCATGCTCCTCCTAATTTTCAGACCGTTTCATTCTCCTCATATTTTTGACACCATTTGAAGCTGTTCATCTTTTTCACACCTTTTCAGGCTCTTCATGTTTTTTAACACCTTTTCATGCTCCTGCTATATTTCAGACCGTTTCATGCTCCTTATATTTTTGACACCTTTTGAAGCTCTTCATATTTTTCACACCTTTTCAGGCTCTTCATATTTTTCAACACCACTTCATGCTCCTATTTTTCAGACCGTACCATGCTCCTCATATGTTTCACACATTTTTCAGGCTCTTCATCTTTTTCAACAATACTTCATGCTCATCCTATTTTTCAGACCGTTTCATGCTCCTCATATTTTTGACAGTTTGAAGCTCTTCACATTTTTCACAAATTTTCAGGCTCTTCATGTTTTTGAAAACAGTTTCTTGCTCCTCATATTTTTCAGACCGTTTCACCCTCTATATATTTGACACCTTTTTGAAGCTCTGCATATTTTTCACACGTTTTCAGTCTCTTCATGTTTTTCAACACCACTTCAAGCTCCTTCTATTTTTCAGACCGTTTCTTGCTCCTCATATTTTTGACACCTTTGAGGCTCTTCATATATTTCACACTGTTTCAGGCTCTTTATGTTTTCAACACCGCTTCATGCTCCTCCTAATTTTCAGACCGTTTCATTCTCCTCATATTGTGACACCTTTTGAAGCTCTTCATATTTTTCACACTTTTTCAGGCTCTTCATGTTTTTCAAACCGCTTCATGCTTCTCCTATTTTTCAGACCGTTTCATGCTCCTCATATTTTTGACGCCTTTTGAAGCTCTTCATATTTTTCACACCTTTTCAGGCTCTTCATGTTTTTCAAACCGCTTCATGCTTCTCCTATTTTTCAGACTGTTTCATGCTCCTCATATGTTTCACACCTTTTGAAGCTCTTCATATTTTTTTTAACACCTTTTCACGCTCCTCCTATATTTCAGACCGTTTCAAGCTCCTCATATTTTTGACACTTTTTGCAGCTCTTCATATTTTTCACACCTTTTCAGGGTCTTCATGTTTTTCTACACCACTTCATGCTCCTCCTATTTTTCAGACCGTTTTATTCTACTCATATGTTTCACACCTTTTTCAAGCTCTTCATGTTTTTCAACACCACTTCATGCTCCTCCTAATTATCAGACCGTTTCATTCTCCTCATATTTTTGACACCATTTGAAGCTGTTCATCTTTTTCACACCTTTTCAGGCTCTTCATGTTTTTTAACACCTTTTCATGCTCCTGCTATATTTCAGACCGTTTCATGCTCCTTATATTTTTGACACCTTTTGAAGCTCTTCATATTTTTCATACGTTTTCAGGCTCTTCATATTTTTCAACACCGCTTCATGCTCCTCCTATTTTTCAGACCGTATCATGCTCCTCATATGTTTCACAACTTTTTAAGGCTCTTCATGTTTTTCAACAACACTTCATGCTCCTCCTATGTTTCAGACCGTTTCATGCTCCTCATATTTTTGACACAGTTTGAAGCTCTTCACATTGTTCACACCTTTTGAGGCTCTTCATGTTTTTGAAAACAGTTTCTTGCTCCTCATATTTTTCAGACCGTTTCACCCTCTATATATTTGACACCTTTTTGAAGCTCTTCATATTTTTGACACCTTTTGAGGCTCTTCATGTTTTTGAAAACAGTTTCTTGCCCCTCATATTTTTCAGACCGTTTCACCCTCTATATATTTGACACCTTTTTGAAGCTCTTCATATTTTTCACACCTTTTCAGGCTCTTCATGTTTTTCAACAACGCTTCATGCTCCTCCTATTTTTCAGACCGTTTCATGCTCCTCATATGTTTCACACCTTTTGAAGCTCTTCATATTTTTTTAACACCTTTTCACGCTCCTCCTATATTTCAGACCGTTTCAAGCTCCTCATATTTTTGACACTTTTTGTAGCTCTTCATATTTTTCACACCTTTTCAGGCACTTCATGTTTTTCTACACCACTTCATGCTCCTCCTATTTTTCAGACCGTTTTATTCTACTCATATGTTTCACACCTTCTTCAAGATCTTCATGTTTTTCAACACCACTTCATGCTCCTCCTAATTATCAGACCGTTTCATTCTCCTCATATTTTTGACACCATTTGAAGCTGTTCATCTTTTTCACACCTTTTCAGCCTCTTCATGTTTTTTAACACCTTTTCATGCTCCTGCTATATTTCAGACCGTTTCATGCTCCTTATATTTTTGACACCTTTTGAAGCTCTTCATATTTTTCATACGTTTTCAGGCTCTTCATATTTTTCAACACCGCTTCATGCTCCTCCTATTTTTCAGACCGTATCATGCTCCTCATATGTTTCACACCTTTTTAAGGCTCTTCATGTTTTTCAACAACACTTCATGCTCCTCCTATGTTTCAGACCGTTTCATGATCCTCATATTTTTGACACAGTTTGAAGCTCTTCACATTGTTCACACCTTTTGAGGCTCTTCATGTTTTTGAAAACAGTTTCTTGCTCCTCATATTTTTCAGACCGTTTCACCCTCTATATATTTGACACCTTTTTGAAGCTCTTCATATTTTTCACACCTTTTCAGGCTCTTCATGTTTTTCAACAACGCTTCATGCTCCTCCTATTTTTCAGACCGTTTCATGCTCCTCATATGTTTCACACCTTTTGAAACTCTTCATATTTTTTTAACACCTTTTCACGCTCCTCCTATATTTCAGACCGTTTCAAGCTCCTCATATTTTTGACACTTTTTGTAGCTCTTCATATTTTTCACACCTTTTCAGGGTCTTCATGTTTTTCTACACCACTTCATGCTCCTCCTATTTTTCAGACCGTTTTATTCTACTCATATGTTTCACAACTTTTTCAAGATCTTCATGTTTTTCAACACCACTTCATGCTCCTCCTAATTATCAGACCGTTTCATTCTCCTCATATTTTTGACACCATTTGAAGCTTTTCATATTTTTCACACCTTTTCAGGCTCTTCATGTTTTTTAACAACTTTTCATGCTCCTGCTATATTTCAGACCGTTTCATGCTCCTTATATTTTTGACACCTTTTGAAGCTCTTCATATTTTTCACACGTTTTCATGCTCTTCATATTTTTTAACACCGCTTCATGCTCCTCCTATTTATCAGACCGTATCATGCTCCTCATATGTTTCACACCTTTTTCAGGCTCTTCATGTTTTTCAACAACACTTCATGCTCCTGCTATGTTTCAGACCGTTTCATGCTCCTCATATTTTTGACATAGTTTGAAGCTCTTCACATTTTTCACACCTTTTGAGGCTCTTCATGTTTTTGAAAACAGTTTCTTGCTCCTCATATTTTTCAGACCGTTTCACCCTCTATATATTTGACACCTTTTTGAAGCTCTTCATATTTTTCACACCTTTTCAGGCTCTTCATGTTTTTCAACAGCACTTCATGCTTCTCCTATTTTTCAGACCATTTCATGCTCCTCATATTTTTGACACTTTTTGAAGCTCTTCATATTTTTCACACTTCTCCAGGCTCTTCATGTTTTTGAACACTGCTTCATGCTCCTCCTATATTTCAGACCTTTTCATGCTCCTCATGTTTTTGACACCTTTTGAAGCTCTTCATATTTTTCACACCTTTTCAGGCTCTTCATGTTTTTCAACAACGCTTCATGCTCCTCCTATTTTTCAGACCATTTCATGCTCCTCATATGTTTCACACATTTTCAAGCTCTTCATATTTTTTTTAACACCTTTTCATGCTCCTCCTATATTTCAGACCGTTTCAAGCTCCTCATATTTTTGACACTTTTTCAAGCTCTTCATATTTTTGACACCTTTTCAGGCTCTTCATGTTTTTCAACACCACTTCAAGCTCCTTCTATTTCTCAGACCGTTTCTTGCTCCTCATATTTTTGACACCTTTGAGGCTCTTCATGTTTTTGAAAACAGTTTCTTGCTCCTCATATTTTTCAGACCGTTACACCCTCTATATATTTGACACCTTTTTGAAGCTCTTCATATTTTTCACACCTTTTGAGGCTCTTCATGTTTTTGAAAACAGTTTCTTGCTCCTCATATTTTTCAGACCGTTACACCCTCTATATATTTGACACCTTTTTGAAGCTCTTCATATTTTTCACACCTTTTGAGGCTCTTCATGTTTTTGAAAACAGTTTCTTGCTCCTCATATTTTTCAGACCGTTTCACCCTCTATGTATTTGACACCTTTTTGAAGCTCTTCATATTTTTCACACCTTTTCAGGCTCTTCATGTTTTTCAACACCACTTCAAGCTCCTTCTATTTTTCAGACCGTTTCTTGCTCCTCATATTTTTGACACCTTTGAGGCTCTTCATATATTTCACACTTTTTCAGGCTCTTCATGTTTTTCAACACCACTTCAAGCTCCTTCTATTTTTCAGACCGTTTCTTGCTCCTCATATTTTTGACACCTTTGAGGCTCTTCATATATTTCACACTGTTTCAGGCTCTTTATGTTATTCAACACCGCTTCATGCTCCTCCTAAGTTTCAGACCGTTTCATTCTCCTCATATTTTTGACACCTTTTGAAGCTCTTCATATTTTTCACACTTTTTCAGGCTCTTCATGTTTTTCAAACCGCTTCATGCTCCTCCTATTTTTCAGACCGTTTCATGCTCCTCCTATTTTTCAGACCGTTTCATGCTCCTCATATTTTTGACGCCTTTTGAAGCTCTTCCTATTTTTCACACTTTTTCAGGCTCTTCATATTTTTCAGCACCACTTCATGCTCCTCCTATTTTTCAGACCGTATCATGCTCCTCATATTTTTGACACCTTTTGAAGCTCTTCATATTTTTCACACCTTTTCAGGCCCTTCAGGTTTTTCAACACCGTTTCATGCTCCTCATATATTTCACATCTTTTATAGCTCTTCTTTTTTTTTTCACACCTTTTCATTCTCTTCAGGTTTCTCAACATCACTTCATGCTTCTCCTATTTTTCACACCGTTTCATGCTCCCACTATTTTTGACACCTTTTCAAGCTCTTTATATATTTCCCACCTCTTCAGGCTCTTAATGTTTTCAACACCGCTTCTTGCTCATCCTATTTGTCGGACCGCTTCATGCTCCTCATATTTTTGTCATCTTTTGAAGCTCTTCATATTTTTCACACCTTTTCAGGCTCTTCACGTTTTCAACACCGTTTCATGCTCCTCCTATTTTTCAGACCGTTTCATGCTCCTCATATTTTTAACACCTTTTGAAGCTCTTCATATTTTTCACACCTTTTCAGGCTCTTCATGTTTTTGCACACCGCTTCATGCTCCTCCTATTTTTCACACCGTTTCATGCTCCTCTCATTATTGACACATTTTGAAGCTATTCATATTTTTCACACCTTTGGAAGCTCTTCATATTTTTCACACATTTTCAGGCTTTTCATGTTTTCAACACCCCTTCATGCTCCTCCTTTTTTTCAGACCATTTCATGCTCCTCATATTTTTGACACTTTTGAAGCTCTTCCTGTCTTTCAACACTGTTTCATGCTCCTCCTATTTTTCAGACCGTTTCATGCTCCTCATATTTTTAACACCTTTTGAAGCTCTTCATATTTTTCACACCTTTTCAGGCTCTTCATGTTTTTGCACACTGCTTCATGCTCCTCCTATTTTTCACGCCGTTTCATGCTCCTCTCATTATTGACACATTTCGAAGCTATTCATATTTTTCACACCTTTGGAAGCTCTTCATATTTTTCACACATTTTCAGGCTTTTCATGTTTTCAACACCCCTTCATGCTCCTCCTATTTTTCAGACCGTTTCATGTTCCTCATATTTTTCACACCTTTTGAACCTCCTCATTTTTTCACATCTTTTGAAGCTCTTCATATATTTCACACCTTCTCAGGCACTTCATGATTTTCACGACCACTTCATGCTCCTCCTATTTTTCAGACCGTTTCATGCTCCTCATATATTAGACACCTTGTGAAGCTCTTCCTATTTTTCACACTTTTTCAGGCTCTTCATGTTTTTCAACACCGTTTCATGCTCCTCCTATTTTTCAGACCGCTTCAGGCTCCTCATGTATTTCACACCTTTTCAAGCTCTTCATATTTTTCACACCTTTTCAGGCTCTTCATGTTTTTGAACACCGTTTCATGCTCCTCCTATTTTTCAGACCGTTTCATGCTCTTCATATTTTTGACACCTTTTGAACCTCCTCATTTTTTCACAACTTTTGAAGCTCTTCATATATTTCACACCTTTTCAGGCACTTCATGATTTTCACGACCACTTCATGCTCCTCCTATTTTTCAGACCGTTTCATGCTCATCTCATTTTTGACACCTTTGGAAGCTCTTCATATTTTTCACACCTTTTGAAGCTCTTCATATTTTTTTTAACACCTTTTCACGCTCCTTCTATATTTCAGACCATTTCAAGCTCCTCATATTTTTGACACTTTTTGTAGCTCTTCATATTTTTCACACCTTTTCAGGGTCTTCATGTTTTTCTACACCACTTCATGCTCCTCCTATTTTTCGGACCGTTTTATTCTACTCATATGTTTCACACCTTTTTCAAGCTCTTCATGTTTTTCAACACCACTTCATGCTCCTCCTAATTATCAGACCGTTTCATGCTCCTCATATTTTTGACACCATTTGAAGCTCTTCATATTTTTCACACCTTTTCAGGCTCTTCATGTTTTTTAACACCTTTTCATGCTCCTCCTGTATTTCAGACCGTTTCATGCTCCTTATGTTTTTGACACCTTTTGAAGCTCTTCATATTTTTCACACGTTTTCAGGCTCTTCATATTTTTCAACACCGCTTCATGCTCCTCCTATTTTTCAGACCGTATCATGCTCCTCATATGTTTCACACCTTTTTCAGGCTCTTCATGTTTTTCAACAACACTACATGCTCCTCCTATGTTTCAGACCGTTTCATGCTCCTCATATTTTTGACACAGTTTGAAGCTCTTCACATTTTTCACACCTTTTGAGGCTCTTCATGTTTTTGAAAACAGTTTCTTGCTCCTCATATTTTTCAGACCGTTTCACCCTCTATGTATTTGACACCTTTTTGAAGCTCTTCATATTTTTCACACCTTTTCAGGCTCTTCATGTTTTTCAACACCACTTCAAGCTCCTTCTATTTTTCAGACCGTTTCTTGCTCCTCATATTTTTGACACCTTTGAGGCTCTTCATGTTTTTGAAAACAGTTTCTTGCTCCTCATATTTTTCAGACCGTTACACCCTCTATATATTTGACACCTTTTTGAAGCTCTTCATATTTTTCACACCTTTTGAGGCTCTTCATGTTTTTGAAAACAGTTTCTTGCTCCTCATATTTTTCAGACCGTTACACCCTCTATATATTTGACACCTTTTTGAAGCTCTTCATATTTTTCACACCTTTTGAGGCTCTTCATGTTTTTGAAAACAGTTTCTTGCTCCTCATATTTTTCAGACCGTTTCACCCTCTATGTATTTGACACCTTTTTGAAGCTCTTCATATTTTTCACACCTTTTCAGGCTCTTCATGTTTTTCAACACCACTTCAAGCTCCTTCTATTTTTCAGACCGTTTCTTGCTCCTCATATTTTTGACACCTTTGAGGCTCTTCATATATTTCACACTTTTTCAGGCTCTTCATGTTTTTCAACACCACTTCAAGCTCCTTCTATTTTTCAGACCGTTTCTTGCTCCTCATATTTTTGACACCTTTGAGGCTCTTCATATATTTCACACTGTTTCAGGCTCTTTATGTTATTCAACACCGCTTCATGCTCCTCCTAAGTTTCAGACCGTTTCATTCTCCTCATATTTTTGACACCTTTTGAAGCTCTTCATATTTTTCACACTTTTTCAGGCTCTTCATGTTTTTCAAACCGCTTCATGCTCCTCCTATTTTTCAGACCGTTTCATGCTCCTCCTATTTTTCAGACCGTTTCATGCTCCTCATATTTTTGACGCCTTTTGAAGCTCTTCCTATTTTTCACACTTTTTCAGGCTCTTCATATTTTTCAGCACCACTTCATGCTCCTCCTATTTTTCAGACCGTATCATGCTCCTCATATTTTTGACACCTTTTGAAGCTCTTCATATTTTTCACACCTTTTCAGGCCCTTCAGGTTTTTCAACACCGTTTCATGCTCCTCATATATTTCACATCTTTTATAGCTCTTCTTTTTTTTTCACACCTTTTCATTCTCTTCAGGTTTCTCAACATCACTTCATGCTTCTCCTATTTTTCACACCGTTTCATGCTCCCACTATTTTTGACACCTTTTCAAGCTCTTTATATATTTCCCACCTCTTCAGGCTCTTAATGTTTTCAACACCGCTTCTTGCTCATCCTATTTGTCGGACCGCTTCATGCTCCTCATATTTTTGTCATCTTTTGAAGCTCTTCATATTTTTCACACCTTTTCAGGCTCTTCACGTTTTCAACACCGTTTCATGCTCCTCCTATTTTTCAGACCGTTTCATGCTCCTCATATTTTTAACACCTTTTGAAGCTCTTCATATTTTTCACACCTTTTCAGGCTCTTCATGTTTTTGCACACCGCTTCATGCTCCTCCTATTTTTCACACCGTTTCATGCTCCTCTCATTATTGACACATTTCGAAGCTATTCATATTTTTCACACCTTTGGAAGCTCTTCATATTTTTCACACATTTTCAGGCTTTTCATGTTTTCAACACCCCTTCATGCTCCTCCTTTTTTTCAGACCATTTCATGCTCCTCATATTTTTGACACTTTTGAAGCTCTTCATGTCTTTCAACACTGTTTCATGCTCCTCCTATTTTTCAGACCGTTTCATGCTCCTCATATTTTTAACACCTTTTGAAGCTCTTCATATTTTTCACACCTTTTCAGGCTCTTCATGTTTTTGCACACCGCTTCATGCTCCTCCTATTTTTCACACCGTTTCATGCTCCTCTCATTATTGACACATTTCGAAGCTATTCATATTTTTCACACCTTTGGAAGCTCTTCATATTTTTCACACATTTTCAGGCTTTTCATGTTTTCAACACCCCTTCATGCTCCTCCTATTTTTCAGACCGTTTCATGTTCCTCATATTTTTCACACCTTTTGAACCTCCTCATTTTTTCACATCTTTTGAAGCTCTTCATATATTTCACACCTTCTCAGGCACTTCATGATTTTCACGACCACTTCATGCTCCTCCTATTTTTCAGACCGTTTCATGCTCCTCATATATTAGACACCTTGTGAAGCTCTTCCTATTTTTCACACTTTTTCAGGCTCTTCATGTTTTTCAACACCGTTTCATGCTCCTCCTATTTTTCAGACCGCTTCAGGCTCCTCGTGTATTTCACACCTTTTCAAGCTCTTCATATTTTTCACACCTTTTCAGGCTCTTCATGTTTTTGAACACCGTTTCATGCTCCTCCTATTTTTCAGACCGTTTCATGCTCTTCATATTTTTGACACCTTTTGAACCTCCTCATTTTTTCACAACTTTTGAAGCTCTTCATATATTTCACACCTTTTCAGGCACTTCATGATTTTCACGACCACTTCATGCTCCTCCTATTTTTCAGACCGTTTCATGCTCATCTCATTTTTGACACCTTTGGAAGCTCTTCATATTTTTCACACCTTTTGAAGCTCTTCATATTTTTTTTAACACCTTTTCACGCTCCTCCTATATTTCAGACCATTTCAAGCTCCTCATATTTTTGACACTTTTTGTAGCTCTTCATATTTTTCACACCTTTTCAGGGTCTTCATGTTTTTCTACACCACTTCATGCTCCTCCTATTTTTCGGACCATTTTATTCTACTCATATGTTTCACACCTTTTTCAAGCTCTTCATGTTTTTCAACACCACTTCATGCTCCTCCTAATTATCAGACCGTTTCATGCTCCTCATATTTTTGACACCATTTGAAGCTCTTCATATTTTTCACACCTTTTCAGGCTCTTCATGTTTTTTAACACCTTTTCATGCTCCTCCTGTATTTCAGACCGTTTCATGCTCCTTATGTTTTTGACACCTTTTGAAGCTCTTCATATTTTTCACACGTTTTCAGGCTCTTCATATTTTTCAACACCGCTTCATGCTCCTCCTATTTTTCAGACCGTATCATGCTCCTCATATGTTTCACACCTTTTTCAGGCTCTTCATGTTTTTCAACAACACTTCATGCTCCTCCTATGTTTCAGACCGTTTCATGCTCCTCATATTTTTGACACAGTTTGAAGCTCTTCACATTTTTCACACCTTTTGAGGCTCTTCATGTTTTTGAAAACAGTTTCTTGCTCCTCATTTTTTTCAGACCGTTTCACCCTCTATATATTTAACACCTTTTGAAGCTCTTCATATTTTTCACACCTTTTCAGGCTCTTCATGTTTTTGCACACCGCTTCATGCTCCTCCTATTTTTCACACCGTTTCATGCTCCTCTCATTATTGACACATTTTGAAGCTATTCATATTTTTCACACCTTTGGAAGCTCTTCATATTTTTCACACATTTTCAGGCTTTTCATGTTTTCAACACCCCTTCATGCTCCTCCTTTTTTTCAGACCATTTCATGCTCCTCATATTTTTGACACTTTTGAAGCTCTTCATGTCTTTCAACACTGTTTCATGCTCCTCCTATTTTTCAGACCGTTTCATGCTCCTCATATTTTTAACACCTTTTGAAGCTCTTCATATTTTTCACACCTTTTCAGGCTCTTCATGTTTTTGCACACCGCTTCATGCTCCTCCTATTTTTCACGCCGTTTCATGCTCCTCTCATTATTGACACATTTCGAAGCTATTCATATTTTTCACACCTTTGGAAGCTCTTCATATTTTTCACACATTTTCAGGCTTTTCATGTTTTCAACACCCCTTCATGCTCCTCCTATTTTTCAGACCGTTTCATGTTCCTCATATTTTTCACACCTTTTGAACCTCCTCATTTTTTCACATCTTTTGAAGCTCTTCATATATTTCACACCTTCTCAGGCACTTCATGATTTTCACGACCACTTCATGCTCCTCCTATTTTTCAGACCGTTTCATGCTCCTCATATATTAGACACCTTGTGAAGCTCTTCCTATTTTTCACACTTTTTCAGGCTCTTCATGTTTTTCAACACCGTTTCATGCTCCTCCTATTTTTCAGACCGCTTCAGGCTCCTCATGTATTTCACACCTTTTCAAGCTCTTCATATTTTTCACACCTTTTCAGGCTCTTCATGTTTTTGAACACCGTTTCATGCTCCTCCTATTTTTCAGACCGTTTCATGCTCTTCATATTTTTGACACCTTTTGAACCTCCTCATTTTTTCACAACTTTTGAAGCTCTTCATATATTTCACACCTTTTCAGGCACTTCATGATTTTCACGACCACTTCATGCTCCTCCTATTTTTCAGACCGTTTCATGCTCATCTCATTTTTGACACCTTTGGAAGCTCTTCATATTTTTCACACCTTTTGAAGCTCTTCATATTTTTTTTAACACCTTTTCACGCTCCTCCTATATTTCAGACCATTTCAAGCTCCTCATATTTTTGACACTTTTTGTAGCTCTTCATATTTTTCACACCTTTTCAGGGTCTTCATGTTTTTCTACACCACTTCATGCTCCTCCTATTTTTCGGACCGTTTTATTCTACTCATATATTTCACACCTTTTTCAAGCTCTTCATGTTTTTCAACACCACTTCATGCTCCTCCTAATTATCAGACCGTTTCATGCTCCTCATATTTTTGACACCATTTGAAGCTCTTCATATTTTTCACACCTTTTCAGGCTCTTCATGTTTTTTAACACCTTTTCATGCTACTCCTGTATTTCAGACCGTTTCATGCTCCTTATGTTTTTGACACCTTTTGAAGCTCTTCATATTTTTCACACGTTTTCAGGCTCTTCATATTTTTCAACACCGCTTCATGCTCCTCCTATTTTTCAGACCGTATCATGCTCCTCATATGTTTCACACCTTTTTCAGGCTCTTCATGTTTTTCAACAACACTACATGCTCCTCCTATGTTTCAGACCGTTTCATGCTCCTCATATTTTTGACACAGTTTGAAGCTCTTCACATTTTTCACACCTTTTGAGGCTCTTCATGTTTTTGAAAACAGTTTCTTGCTCCTCATATTTTTCAGACCGTTTCACCCTCTATGTATTTGACACCTTTTTGAAGCTCTTCATATTTTTCACACCTTTTCAGGCTCTTCATGTTTTTCAACACCACTTCAAGCTCCTTCTATTTTTCAGACCGTTTCTTGCTCCTCATATTTTTGACACCTTTGAGGCTCTTCATGTTTTTGAAAACAGTTTCTTGCTCCTCATATTTTTCAGACCGTTACACCCTCTATATATTTGACACCTTTTTGAAGCTCTTCATATTTTTCACACCTTTTGAGGCTCTTCATGTTTTTGAAAACAGTTTCTTGCTCCTCATATTTTTCAGACCATTACACCCTCTATATATTTGACACCTTTTTGAAGCTCTTCATATTTTTCACACCTTTTGAGGCTCTTCATGTTTTTGAAAACAGTTTCTTGCTCCTCATATTTTTCAGACCGTTTCACCCTCTATGTATTTGACACCTTTTTGAAGCTCTTCATATTTTTCACACCTTTTCAGGCTCTTCATGTTTTTCAACACCACTTCAAGCTCCTTCTATTTTTCAGACCGTTTCTTGCTCCTCATATTTTTGACACCTTTGAGGCTCTTCATATATTTCACACTTTTTCAGGCTCTTCATGTTTTTCAACACCACTTCAAGCTCCTTCTATTTTTCAGACCGTTTCTTGCTCCTCATATTTTTGACACCTTTGAGGCTCTTCATATATTTCACACTGTTTCAGGCTCTTTATGTTATTCAACACCGCTTCATGCTCCTCCTAAGTTTCAGACCGTTTCATTCTCCTCATATTTTTGACACCTTTTGAAGCTCTTCATATTTTTCACACTTTTTCAGGCTCTTCATGTTTTTCAAACCGCTTCATGCTCCTCCTATTTTTCAGACCGTTTCATGCTCCTCCTATTTTTCAGACCGTTTCATGCTCCTCATATTTTTGACGCCTTTTGAAGCTCTTCCTATTTTTCACACTTTTTCAGGCTCTTCATATTTTTCAGCACCACTTCATGCTCCTCCTATTTTTCAGACCGTATCATGCTCCTCATATTTTTGACACCTTTTGAAGCTCTTCATATTTTTCACACCTTTTCAGGCCCTTCAGGTTTTTCAACACCGTTTCATGCTCCTCATATATTTCACATCTTTTATAGCTCTTCTTTTTTTTTCACACCTTTTCATTCTCTTCAGGTTTCTCAACATCACTTCATGCTTCTCCTATTTTTCACACCGTTTCATGCTCCCACTATTTTTGACACCTTTTCAAGCTCTTTATATATTTCCCACCTCTTCAGGCTCTTAATGTTTTCAACACCGCTTCTTGCTCATCCTATTTGTCGGACCGCTTCATGCTCCTCATATTTTTGTCATCTTTTGAAGCTCTTCATATTTTTCACACCTTTTCAGGCTCTTCACGTTTTCAACACCGTTTCATGCTCCTCCTATTTTTCAGACCGTTTCATGCTCCTCATATTTTTAACACCTTTTGAAGCTCTTCATATTTTTCACACCTTTTCAGGCTCTTCATGTTTTTGCACACCGCTTCATGCTCCTCCTATTTTTCACACCGTTTCATGCTCCTCTCATTATTGACACATTTCGAAGCTATTCATATTTTTCACACCTTTGGAAGCTCTTCATATTTTTCACACATTTTCAGGCTTTTCATGTTTTCAACACCCCTTCATGCTCCTCCTTTTTTTCAGACCATTTCATGCTCCTCATATTTTTGACACTTTTGAAGCTCTTCATGTCTTTCAACACTGTTTCATGCTCCTCCTATTTTTCAGACCGTTTCATGCTCCTCATATTTTTAACACCTTTTGAAGCTCTTCATATTTTTCACACCTTTTCAGGCTCTTCATGTTTTTGCACACCGCTTCATGCTCCTCCTATTTTTCACACCGTTTCATGCTCCTCTCATTATTGACACATTTCGAAGCTATTCATATTTTTCACACCTTTGGAAGCTCTTCATATTTTTCACACATTTTCAGGCTTTTCATGTTTTCAACACCCCTTCATGCTCCTCCTATTTTTCAGACCGTTTCATGTTCCTCATATTTTTCACACCTTTTGAACCTCCTCATTTTTTCACATCTTTTGATGCTCTTCATATATTTCACACCTTCTCAGGCACTTCATGATTTTCACGACCACTTCATGCTCCTCCTATTTTTCAGACCGTTTCATGCTCCTCATATATTAGACACCTTGTGAAGCTCTTCCTATTTTTCACACTTTTTCAGGCTCTTCATGTTTTTCAACACCGTTTCATGCTCCTCCTATTTTTCAGACCGCTTCAGGCTCCTCATGTATTTCACACCTTTTCAAGCTCTTCATATTTTTCACACCTTTTCAGGCTCTTCATGTTTTTGAACACCGTTTCATGCTCCTCCTATTTTTCAGACCGTTTCATGCTCTTCATATTTTTGACACCTTTTGAACCTCCTCATTTTTTCACAACTTTTGAAGCTCTTCATATATTTCACACCTTTTCAGGCACTTCATGATTTTCACGACCACTTCATGCTCCTCCTATTTTTCAGACCGTTTCATGCTCATCTCATTTTTGACACCTTTGGAAGCTCTTCATATTTTTCACACCTTTTGAAGCTCTTCATATTTTTTTTAACACCTTTTCACGCTCCTCCTATATTTCAGACCATTTCAAGCTCCTCATATTTTTGACACTTTTTGTAGCTCTTCATATTTTTCACACCTTTTCAGGGTCTTCATGTTTTTCTACACCACTTCATGCTCCTCCTATTTTTCGGACCGTTTTATTCTACTCATATGTTTCACACCTTTTTCAAGCTCTTCATGTTTTTCAACACCACTTCATGCTCCTCCTAATTATCAGACCGTTTCATGCTCCTCATATTTTTGACACCATTTGAAGCTCTTCATATTTTTCACACCTTTTCAGGCTCTTCATGTTTTTTAACACCTTTTCATGCTCCTCCTGTATTTCAGACCGTTTCATGCTCCTTATGTTTTTGACACCTTTTGAAGCTCTTCATATTTTTCACACGTTTTCAGGCTCTTCATATTTTTCAACACCGCTTCATGCTCCTCCTATTTTTCAGACCGTATCATGCTCCTCATATGTTTCACACCTTTTTCAGGCTCTTCATGTTTTTCAACAACACTTCATGCTCCTCCTATGTTTCAGACCGTTTCATGCTCCTCATATTTTTGACACAGTTTGAAGCTCTTCACATTTTTCACACCTTTTGAGGCTCTTCATGTTTTTGAAAACAGTTTCTTGCTCCTCATTTTTTTCAGACCGTTTCACCCTCTATATATTTGACACCTTTTTGAAGCTCTTCATATTTTTCACACCTTTTGAGGCTCTTCATGTTTTTCAAAACAGTTTCTTGCTCCTCATATTTTTCAGACCGTTTCACCCTCTATATATTTGACCCCTCTTTGAAGCTCTTAATATTTTTCACACCTTTTCAGGCTCTTCTTGTTTTTCAACACCACTTCAAGCTCCTTCTATTTTTCAGACCGTTTCTTGCTCCTCATATTTTTGACACCTTTGAGGCTCTTCCTATATTTCACACTATTTCAGGCTCTTCATCTTTTTCAACACCACTTCAAGCTCCTTCTATTTTTCAGACCGTTTCATGTTTCTCATATATTTGACACAGTTTGAAGCTCTTCATATTTTTCACAACTGTTGAGGCTCTTCATGTTTTTGAAAACAGTTTCTTGCTCCTCTTGTTTTTCAGACCCTTTCTCCCTCCTCATATTTTTGATACCTTTTTGAAGCTCTTCATTTTTTTCACACCTTTCCAGGCTCTTCAAGTGTATGAACACCGTTTCATGCTCCTCCTATATTTCATACCATTTCATGCTCCTTATATTTTTGACACCTTTTGAAGCTCTGCATATATTTCACACCTTTTCAGGCTCTTCATATTTTTCAACACCGCTTCAAGCTCCTCCTATTTTTCAGACCGTTTCTTGCTCCTCATATTTTTGACACCTTTGAGGCTCTTCATATATTTCACACATTTTCAGGCTCTTCATGTTTTTCAACACCGCTTCATGCTCCTCCTAATTTTCAGACCGTTTCATTCTCCTCATATTTTTGACACCATTTGAAGCTGTTCATCTTTTTCACACCTTTTCAGGCTCTTCATGTTTTTTAACACCTTTTCATGCTCCTGCTATATTTCAGACCGTTTCATGCTCCTTATATTTTTGACACCTTTTGAAGCTCTTCATATTTTTCACACCTTTTCAGGCTCTTCATATTTTTCAACACCACTTCATGCTCCTATTTTTCAGACCGTACCATGCTCCTCATATGTTTCACACATTTTTCAGGCTCTTCATCTTTTTCAACAATACTTCATGCTCATCCTATGTTTCAGACCGTTTCATGCTCCTCATATTTTTGACACAGTTTGAAGCTCTTCACATTTTTCACAAATTTTCAGGCTCTTCATGTTTTTGAAAACAGTTTCTTGCTCCTCATATTTTTCAGACCGTTTCACCCTCTATATATTTGACAACTTTTTGAAGCTCTGCATATTTTTCACACGTTTTCAGTCTCTTCATGTTTTTCAACACCACTTCAAGCTCCTTCTATTTTTCAGACCGTTTCTTGCTCCTCATATTTTTGACACCTTTGAGGCTCTTCAAATATTTCACACTGTTTCAGGCTCTTTATGTTTTCAACACCGCTTCATGCTCCTCCTAATTTTCAGACCGTTTCATTCTCCTCATATTTTTGACACCTTTTGAAGCTCTTCATATTTTTCACACTTTTTCAGGCTCTTCATGTTTTTCAAACCGCTTCATGCTTCTCCTATTTTTCAGACCGTTTCATGCTCCTCATATTTTTGACGCCTTTTGAAGCTCTTCATATTTTTCACACCTTTTCAGGCTCTTCATGTTTTTCAGCATCACTTCATGCTCCTCCTATTTTTCAGACCGTTTCATGCTTCTCATATTTTTGACCACTTTTGAAGCTCTTCATATTTTTCGCACCTTTTCAGGCTCTTCATATTTTTCAACACCGCTTCATGCTCCTACTATTTTTCAGACCCTTTCATGCTCCTCATATTTTTGACACCTTTTTAAGCTCTTCATATTTTTCACACCTTTTCACGCTCTTCATGTTTTTCAACATCGCTTGCTGCTCCTCCTCTTTTTCAGAGCGTTTCATGCTCCTCATAATTTTGACACCTTTGAAGCTCTTCATATTTTTCACACCTTTTCAGGCTCTTCATATTTTTCAACACCACTTCATGCTTCTCCTATTTTTCAGACCGTTTAATGCTCCTCATATTTTTGACACTTTTTGAAGCTCTTCATATTTTTCACACGTCTCCAGGCTCTTCATTTTTTTGAACACCGATTCATGCTCCTCCTATTTTTCAGACCTTTTCATGCTCGTCATGTTTTTGACACCTTTTGAAGCACTTCATATTTTTCACACCTTTTCAGGCTCTTCATGTTTTTCAACAACGCTTCATGCTCCTCCTATTTTTCAGACTGTTTCATGCTCCTCATATGTTTCACACCTTTTGAAGCTCTTCATAATTTTTTTAACACTTTTTCACGCTCCTCCTATATTTCAGACCGTTTCAAGCTCCTCATATTTTTGACACTTTTTGCAGCTCTTCATATTTTTCACACCTTTTCAGGGTCTTCATGTTTTTCTACACCACTTCATGCTCCTCCTATTTTTCAGACCGTTTTATTCTACTCATATGTTTCACACCTTTTTCAAGCTCTTCATGTTTTTCAACACCACTTCATGCTCCTCCTAATTATCAGACCGTTTCATTCTCCTCATATTTTTGACACCATTTGAAGCTGTTCATCTTTTTCACACCTTTTCAGGCTCTTCATGTTTTTTAACACCTTTTCATGCTCCTGCTATATTTCAGACCGTTTCATGCTCCTTATATTTTTGACACCTTTTGAAGCTCTTCATATTTTTCATACGTTTTCAGGCTCTTCATATTTTTCAACACCGCTTCATGCTCCTCCTATTTTTCAGACCGTATCATGCTCCTCATATGTTTCACAACTTTTTAAGGCTCTTCATGTTTTTCAACAACACTTCATGCTCCTCCTATGTTTCAGACCGTTTCATGCTCCTCATATTTTTGACACAGTTTGAAGCTCTTCACATTGTTCACACCTTTTGAGGCTCTTCATGTTTTTGAAAACAGTTTCTTGCTCCTCATATTTTTCAGACCGTTTCACCCTCTATATATTTGACACCTTTTTGAAGCTCTTCATATTTTTCACACCTTTTGAGGCTCTTCATGTTTTTGAAAACAGTTTCTTGCTCCTCATATTTTTCAGACCGTTTCACCCTCTATATATTTGACACCTTTTTGAAGCTCTTCATATTTTTCACACCTTTTCAGGCTCTTCATGTTTTTCAAAAACGCTTCATGCTCCTCCTATTTTTCAGACCGTTTCATGCTCCTCATATGTTTCACACCTTTTGAAGCTCTTCATATTTTTTTAACACCTTTTCACGCTCCTTCTATATTTCAGACCGTTTCAAGCTCCTCATGTTTTTGACACTTTTTGTAGCTCTTCATATTTTTCACACCTTTTCAGGCTCTTCATGTTTTTCTACACCACTTCATGCTCCTCCTATTTTTCAGACCGTTTTATTCTACTCATATGTTTCACACCTTCTTCAAGATCTTCATGTTTTTCAACACCACTTCATGCTCCTCCTAATTATCAGACCGTTTCATTCTCCTCATATTTTTGACACCATTTGAAGCTGTTCATCTTTTTCACACCTTTTCAGGCTCTTCATGTTTTTTAACACCTTTTCATGCTCCTGCTATATTTCAGACCGTTTCATGCTCCTTATATTTTTGACACCTTTTGAAGCTCTTCATATTTTTCATACGTTTTCAGGCTCTTCATATTTTTCAACACCGCTTCATGCTCCTCCTATTTTTCAGACCGTATCATGCTCCTCATATGTTTCACACCTTTTTAAGGCTCTTCATGTTTTTCAACAACACTTCATGCTCCTCCTATGTTTCAGACCGTTTCATGCTCCTCATATTTTTGACACAGTTTGAAGCTCTTCACATTGTTCACACCTTTTGAGGCTCTTCATGTTTTTGAAAACAGTTTCTTGCTCCTCATATTTTTCAGACCGTTTCACCCTCTATATATTTGACACCTTTTTGAAGCTCTTCATATTTTTCACACCTTTTCAGGCTCTTCATGTTTTTCAACAACGCTTCATGCTCCTCCTATTTTTCAGACCGTTTCATGCTCCTCATATGTTTCACACCTTTTGAAACTCTTCATATTTTTTTAACACCTTTTCACGCTCCTCCTATATTTCAGACCGTTTCAAGCTCCTCATATTTTTGACACTTTTTGTAGCTCTTCATATTTTTCACACCTTTTCAGGGTCTTCATGTTTTTCTACACCACTTCATGCTCCTCCTATTTTTCAGACCGTTTTATTCTACTCATATGTTTCACAACTTTTTCAAGATCTTCATGTTTTTCAACACCACTTCATGCTCCTCCTAATTATCAGACCGTTTCATTCTCCTCATATTTTTGACACCATTTGAAGCTTTTCATATTTTTCACACCTTTTCAGGCTCTTCATGTTTTTTAACAACTTTTCATGCTCCTGCTATATTTCAGACCGTTTCATACTCCTTATATTTTTGACACCTTTTGAAGCTCTTCATATTTTTCACACGTTTTCATGCTCTTCATATTTTTTAACACCGCTTCATGCTCCTCCTATTTATCAGACCGTATCATGCTCCTCATATGTTTCACACCTTTTTCAGGCTCTTCATGTTTTTCAACAACACTTCATGCTCCTGCTATGTTTCAAACCGTTTCATGCTCCTCATATTTTTGACATAGTTTGAAGCTCTTCACATTTTTCACACCTTTTGAGGCTCTTCATGTTTTTGAAAACAGTTTCTTGCTCCTCATATTTTTCAGACCGTTTCACCCTCTATATATTTGACACTTTTTTGAAGCTCTTCATATTTTTCACACCTTTTCAGGCTCTTCATGTTTTTCAACAGCACTTCATGCTTCTCCTATTTTTCAGACCATTTCATGCTCCTCATATTTTTGACACTTTTTGAAGCTCTTCATATTTTTCACACTTCTCCAGGCTCTTCATGTTTTTGAACACTGCTTCATGCTCCTCCTATATTTCAGACCTTTTCATGCTCCTCATGTTTTTGACACCTTTTGAAGCTCTTCATATTTTTCACACCTTTTCAGGCTCTTCATGTTTTTCAACAACGCTTCATGCTCCTCCTATTTTTCAGACCATTTCATGCTCCTCATATGTTTCACACATTTTCAAGCTCTTCATATTTTTTTTAACACCTTTTCATGCTCCTCCTATATTTCAGACCGTTTCAAGCTCCTCATATTTTTGACACTTTTTCAAGCTCTTCATATTTTTGACACCTTTTCAGGCTCTTCATGTTTTTCAACACCACTTCAAGCTCCTTCTATTTTTCAGACCGTTTCTTGCTCCTCATATTTTTGACACCTTTGAGGCTCTTCATGTTTTTGAAAACAGTTTCTTGCTCCTCATATTTTTCAGACCGTTACACCCTCTATATATTTGACACCTTTTTGAAGCTCTTCATATTTTTCACACCTTTTGAGGCTCTTCATGTTTTTGAAAACAGTTTCTTGCTCCTCATATTTTTCAGACCGTTACACCCTCTATATATTTGACACCTTTTTGAAGCTCTTCATATTTTTCACACCTTTTGAGGCTCTTCATGTTTTTGAAAACAGTTTCTTGCTCCTCATATTTTTCAGACCGTTTCACCCTCTATGTATTTGACACCTTTTTGAAGCTCTTCATATTTTTCACACCTTTTCAGGCTCTTCATGTTTTTCAACACCACTTCAAGCTCCTTCTATTTTTCAGACCGTTTCTTGCTCCTCATATTTTTGACACCTTTGAGGCTCTTCATATATTTCACACTTTTTCAGGCTCTTCATGTTTTTCAACACCACTTCAAGCTCCTTCTATTTTTCAGACCGTTTCTTGCTCCTCATATTTTTGACACCTTTGAGGCTCTTCATATATTTCACACTGTTTCAGGCTCTTTATGTTATTCAACACCGCTTCATGCTCCTCCTAAGTTTCAGACCGTTTCATTCTCCTCATATTTTTGACACCTTTTGAAGCTCTTCATATTTTTCACACTTTTTCAGGCTCTTCATGTTTTTCAGCACCACTTCATGCTCCTCCTATTTTTCAGACCGTTTCATGCTCCTCCTATTTTTCAGACCGTTTCATGCTCCTCATATTTTTGACGCCTTTTGAAGCTCTTCCTATTTTTCACACTTTTTCAGGCTCTTCATATTTTTCAGCACCACTTCATGCTCCTCCTATTTTTCAGACCGTATCATGCTCCTCATATTTTTGACACCTTTTGAAGCTCTTCATATTTTTCACACCTTTTCAGGCCCTTCAGGTTTTTCAACACCGTTTCATGCTCCTCATATATTTCACATCTTTTATAGCTCTTCTTTTTTTTCCACCTTTTCATTCTCTTCAGGTTTCTCAACATCACTTCATGCTTCTCCTATTTTTCACACCGTTTCATGCTCCCACTATTTTTGACACCTTTTCAAGCTCTTTATATATTTCCCACCTCTTCAGGCTCTTAATGTTTTCAACACCGCTTCTTGCTCATCCTATTTGTCGGACCGCTTCATGCTCCTCATATTTTTGACATCTTTTGAAGCTCTTCATATTTTTCACACCTTTTCAGGCTCTTCACGTTTTCAACACCGTTTCATGCTCCTCCTATTTTTCAGACCGTTTCATGCTCCTCATATTTTTAACACCTTTTGAAGCTCTTCATATTTTTCACACCTTTTCAGGCTCTTCATGTTTTTGCACACCGCTTCATGCTCCTCCTATTTTTCACACCGTTTCATGCTCCTCTCATTATTGACACATTTCGAAGCTATTCATATTTTTCACACATTTGGAAGCTCTTCATATTTTTCACACATTTTCAGGCTTTTCATGTTTTCAACACCCCTTCATGCTCCTCCTTTTTTTCAGACCATTTCATGCTCCTCATATTTTTGACACTTTTGAAGCTCTTCATGTCTTTCAACACTGTTTCATGCTCCTCCTATTTTTCAGACCGTTTCATGCTCCTCATATTTTTAACACCTTTTGAAGCTCTTCATATTTTTCACACCTTTTCAGGCTCTTCATGTTTTTGCACACCGCTTCATGCTCCTCCTATTTTTCACACCGTTTCATGCTCCTCTCATTATTGACACATTTCGAAGCTATTCATATTTTTCACACCTTTGGAAGCTCTTCATATTTTTCACACATTTTCAGGCTTTTCATGTTTTCAACACCCCTTCATGCTCCTCCTATTTTTCAGACCGTTTCATGTTCCTCATATTTTTCACACCTTTTGAACCTCCTCATTTTTTCACATCTTTTGAAGCTCTTCATATATTTCACACCTTCTCAGGCACTTCATGATTTTCACGACCACTTCATGCTCCTCCTATTTTTCAGACCGTTTCATGCTCCTCATATATTAGACACCTTGTGAAGCTCTTCCTATTTTTCACACTTTTTCAGGCTCTTCATGTTTTTCAACACCGTTTCATGCTCCTCCTATTTTTCAGACCGCTTCAGGCTCCTCATGTATTTCACACCTTTTCAAGCTCTTCATATTTTTCACACCTTTTCAGGCTCTTCATGTTTTTGAACACCGTTTCATGCTCCTCCTATTTTTCAGACCGTTTCATGCTCTTCATATTTTTGACACCTTTTGAACCTCCTCATTTTTTCACAACTTTTGAAGCTCTTCATATATTTCACACCTTTTCAGGCACTTCATGATTTTCACGACCACTTCATGCTCCTCCTATTTTTCAGACCGTTTCATGCTCATCTCATTTTTGACACCTTTGGAAGCTCTTCATATTTTTCACACCTTTTGAAGCTCTTCATATTTTTCACACGTTTTCAGGCTCTTCATGTTTTTCAACACCGCTTCATGCTCCTCCTATTTTTCAGATCGTTTCATGCTCCTCATATTTTTGACACTTTTTGAGCTCTTCATATTTTTCAAACCTTTTCAGGCTCTTCATGTTTTCGAACTCTGCTTCATGCTCCTCCAATTTTTCAAACCGTTTTATGATCCTCATGTATTTCACAACTTTGAACTTCTTCATATTTTTCACACCTTTTCATGCTCTTCAAGTTTTTCAACATCACTTCATGCTCCTACATTTTTGCAGACCGTTTCATGCTCCTCATATTTTTGACATCTTTTGAAGCTCTTCATATTTTTCACACCTTTTCATGCTCTTCATGTTTTTCAACCATGCTTCATGTTCCTCCTATTTTTCAGACCGTTTCATGCTCCTCATATTTTTGACACCTTTTGAAGCTCTTCATATTTTTCACAGCTTTTCAGGCTCTTCATGTTTTTCAACACCGCTTCATGCTCCTCCGATTTTTCAGACCGTTTCATGCTCCTCATATTTTTCACACCTTTTGAAGCCTTTCATATTTTTCACACCTTTTAAGGTTCTTCATGTTTTCCAACACGGCTTCATGCTCCGCCTATTTTTCAGACCGTTTCATGTTCATCTCATTTTTGCCACCTTTTGAAGCTCTTCATATTTTTCACACCTTTTGAAGCTCTTCATATTTTTCACACGTTTTCAGGCTCTTCATGTTTTTCAACACCGCCTCATTCTCCTCCTATTTTTCAGACCGTTTCATGCTCCTCATATTTTTGACACATTTTGAAGCTCTTCATATTTTTCACACCTTTTCAGGCTCTTCATGTTTTTCAACACCGCTTCATGCTGCTCATATTTTTCAGACCGTTTCATGCTCCTCATATTTTTGACACCTTTTGAAGCTCTTCATATTTTTCAAACCTTTTCAGGCTCTTCATGTTTTTCAACACCGCTTCATGCTCCTCCTATTTTTCAGAACGTTTCATGCTCCTCATATTTTTGACACCTTTTAAGGCTCTTCATACATTTCACACCTTTTCAGGCTCTTCATGCTTTTCAACACCGCTTCATGCTCCTCCAATTTTTCAGAAAGTTTCATGCTCCTCATATTTTTAACATCTTTTGAAGCTCTTCATATTTTTCACACCTTTTCAGGCTCTTCATGTTTATGAACACCGCTTCATGATCCCCCTGTTTTTCAGACCGTTTCATGCTCTTCATATTTTTGACACATTTTGAAGCTCTTCATATTTTTCACAGCTTTTCAGGCTCTTCATGTTTTTCAACACCGTTTCATGCTGCTTCTATTATTCAGACAGTTTCATGCTCCTCATATTCTTGACACCTTTTGAAGCTCTTCATATTTTTCACATCATTGAAGCTCTTCATATTTTTCATGCCTTTTCAGGCTCTTCATGATTTTCAACACCGCTTCATGCTCCTCGTATTTTTCGGACCGTTTCATGCTCATCTCATTTTTGACACCTTTGGAAGCTCTTCATATTTTTCACACCTTTTGAAGCTCTTAATATTTTTCATATGTTTGAAGCTCTTCATATTTTCACACGTTTTCAGATTCTTCATGGTTTTCAACACCGCTTCATGCCCCTGCTATTTTTCAGACCGTTTCATGCTCCTCATATTTTTGACAGGTTTTGAGGCTCTTCATATTTTTCACACCTTTTCAGGCACTTCATGTTTTTGAACACCGTTTCATAATCCGCCTATTTTTAAGACCGTTTCATGCTCCTCATATTTTTGACACCTTTAGAACCTCTTCATATTTTACACAGCTTTTCAGGCTCTTCATGTTTTTCAACACCGCTTCATGCTCCTCCTCTTTTTCAGAACGTTTCATGCTCCTCATATATTTGACACCTTTTGAAGCTCTTGATATTTCTCACACCTTTTCAGGTTCTTCATGTTTTTCAACACCGCTTCATGCTCCTCCTATTTTTCAGACCGTTTCATGCTCATCTCATTTTTGACACCTTTTGAAGCTCTTCATATTTTTCACATCTTTTGAAGCTTTTTATATTTTTCACACATTTTCAGGCTCTTCATGTTTTTCAACACCGCTTCATGCTAATCCTATTTTTCAAACCATATCATGCTCCTCATATTTTTCACACCTTTTGAAGCTCTTCATATATTTCACACCTTTTCAGGCACTTCATGTTTTTGAACACCACTTCATGCTCCTTCTCTTTTTCAGAGAGTTTTATGCTCCTCATGTATTTCACACCTTTTGAAGCTCTTCATATTTTTCACACCTTTTCAGGCTCTTCATGTTTTTCAACACCGCTTCATGCTGCTCATATTTTTGACACCTTTTGAAGCTCTTCATATTTTTCACACCTTTTCAGGCTCTTCATGTTTTTCAACACCGCTTCATACTCCTGCTATTTTTCAGACCGTTTCATGCTCCTCATATTTTTGACACCTTTTGAAGCTCTTCATATTTTTCACACCTTTTCAGGCTCTTCATGTTTTTCAACACCGCTTCATGCTGCTCATATTTTTCAGACCGTTTCATGCTCCTCATATTTTTGACACCTTTTGAAGCTCTTCATATTTTTCAAACCTTTTCAGGCTCTTCATGTTTTTCAACACCGCTTCATGCTCCTCCTATTTTTCAGAACGTTTCATGCTCCTCATATTTTTGACACCTTTTAAGGCTCTTCATACATTTCACACCTTTTCAGGCTCTTCATGCTTTTCAACACCGCTTCATGCTCCTCCAATTTTTCAGAAAGTTTCATGCTCCTCATATTTTTAACATCTTTTGAAGCTCTTCATATTTTTCACACCTTTTCAGGCTCTTCATGTTTATGAACACCGCTTCATGATCCCCCTGTTTTTCAGACCGTTTCATGCTCTTCATATTTTTGACACATTTTGAAGCTCTTCATATTTTTCACAGCTTTTCAGGCTCTTCATGTTTTTCAACACCGTTTCATGCTGCTTCTATTATTCAGACAGTTTCATGCTCCTCATATTCTTGACACCTTTTGAAGCTCTTCATATTTTTCACATCATTGAAGCTCTTCATATTTTTCATGCCTTTTCAGGCTCTTCATGATTTTCAACACCGCTTCATGCTCCTCGTATTTTTCGGACCGTTTCATGCTCATCTCATTTTTGACACCTTTGGAAGCTCTTCATATTTTTCACACCTTTTGAAGCTCTTAATATTTTTCATATGTTTGAAGCTCTTCATATTTTCACACGTTTTCAGATTCTTCATGGTTTTCAACACCGCTTCATGCCCCTGCTATTTTTCAGACCGTTTCATGCTCCTCATATTTTTGACAGGTTTTGAGGCTCTTCATATTTTTCACACCTTTTCAGGCACTTCATGTTTTTGAACACCGTTTCATAATCCGCCTATTTTTAAGACCGTTTCATGCTCCTCATATTTTTGACACCTTTAGAACCTCTTCATATTTTACACAGCTTTTCAGGCTCTTCATGTTTTTCAACACCGCTTCATGCTCCTCCTCTTTTTCAGAACGTTTCATGCTCCTCATATATTTGACACCTTTTGAAGCTCTTGATATTTCTCACACCTTTTCAGGTTCTTCATGTTTTTCAACACCGCTTCATGCTCCTCCTATTTTTCAGACCGTTTCATGCTCATCTCATTTTTGACACCTTTTGAAGCTCTTCATATTTTTCACATCTTTTGAAGCTTTTTATATTTTTCACACATTTTCAGGCTCTTCATGTTTTTCAACACCGCTTCATGCTAATCCTATTTTTCAAACCATATCATGCTCCTCATATTTTTCACACCTTTTGAAGCTCTTCATATATTTCACACCTTTTCAGGCTCTTCATGTTTTTGAACACCACTTCATGCTCCTTCTCTTTTTCAGAGAGTTTTATGCTCCTCATGTATTTCACACCTTTTGAAGCTCTTCATATTTTTCACACCTTTTCAGGCTCTTCATGTTTTTCAACACCGCTTCATGCTGCTCATATTTTTGACACCTTTTGAAGCTCTTCATATTTTTCACACCTTTTCAGGCTCTTCATGTTTTTCAACACCGCTTCATACTCCTGCTATTTTTCAGACCGTTTCATGCTCCTCATATTTTTGACACCTTTTGAAGCTCTTCATATTTTTCACAACTTTTCAGGCTCTTCATGTTTTTCAACACAGCTTCATGCACGTCCTATTTTTCAGACCGTTTCATGCTCATCTCATTTTTGACACCTTTTGAAGCTTTGCATATTTTTCACAACTTTTCAGGCTCTTCATGTTTTTGAACACCGCTTCATGCTAATCCTATTTTTCAAACCATATCATGCTCCTCATATTTTTCACACCTTTTGAAGCTCTTCATATATTTCACAGCTTTTCAGGCTCTTCATGTTTTTGAACACCACTTCATGCTCCTTCTCTTTTTCAGAGGGTTTTATGCTCCTCATGTATTTCACACCTTTTGAAGCTCTTCATATTTTTCACACCTTTTCAGGCTCTTCATGTTTTTCAACACCGCTTCATGCTGCTCATATTTTTCAGACCGTTTCATGCTCCTCATATTTTTGACACCTTTTGAAGCTCTTCATATTTTTCACACCTTTTCAGGCTCTTCATGTTTTTCAACACCGCTTCATGCTGCTCATATTTTTCAGACCGTTTCATGCTCCTCATATTTTTGACACCTTTTGAAGCTCTTCATATTTTTCACACATTTTCAGGCTCTTCATGTTTTTCAACACCGCTTCATGCTCCTCCGATTTTTCAGACCGTTTCATGCTCCTCATATTTTTCACACCTTTTGTAGCCTTTCATATTTTTCACAATTTTTCAGGCTCTTCATGTTTTTGAACATCGCTTCATGCTGCTCCTATTTTTCAGAGCGTTTCATGCTCATCTCATTTTGACACCTTTTGAATCTTTTCATATTGTTCACACCTTTTCAGGCTATTCATGATTTTCAACACCGCTTCATGCTCCTCCTATTTTTCAGACCGTTTCATGCTCATCTCATTTTTGACACCCTTTTAATCTCTTCATATTTTTCACAACTTTTGAAGCTCTTCATATTTTTAATATTTTTGAAGCTCTTCATATTTTCACACGTTTTCACACTCTACATGTTTTTCAACATCGCTTCATGCTCCTCCTATTTTTCAAACCGAATCATGCTCCTCATATTTTTGAAAACTTTTGAAGCTCTTCATATTTTTCACACCTTTTCAGGCTCTTCATGTTTTTGAACACTTCTTCATGCTCTTCCTCTTTTTCAGACCGTTTCATGCTCCTCATATTTTTGACACTTTTTGAAGCTCTTCATATTTTTCACTCATTTTCAGGCTCTTCATGTTTTTCAACACCACTTCATGCTCCTCCTATTTTTGAGACCTTTTGATGCTCCTCATATTTTTGACACCTTTAGAAACTCTTCATATTATTCACACCTTTTCAGGCTCTTCATGTTTTTTATCACTGCTTCATGCTCGTCCTATTTTTCAGAACGTTTCATGCTCCTCATATTTTTGACACCTTTTGAAGCTCTTCATATTTTTCACACCTTTTCAGGCTTTTCATGTTTTTGAACACCGCTTCATGTTCCTCCTATTTTTCAGAACGCTTCATGCTCCTCATATTTTTGACACCTTTTGAAGCTCTTCATATATTTCACACCTTTTCAGGCTCTTCATATTTTTGAACACCGCTTCATGCTCCTCCTATTTTTCAGATTGTTTCATGCTCCTCATATTTTTGACACCTTTTGAAGCTCTTCATATTTTTCACACCTTTTCAGGCTCTTCATGTTTTTCAACACCGCTTCATGCTCGTCGTATTTTGCCTACCGTTTCATGCTCCTCGTATTTTTGACACCTTTTGAAGCTCTTCAGATATTTCACACCTTTCCAGGCTCTTCATTTTTTCAACACCACTTCATGCTCCTCCTATTTTTCAGATCGTTTCATGCTCATCTCATTTTAACACCTTTTGAAGCTCTTCATATTTTTGACAAATTTTGAAGGTCTTCATATTTTTCACACGTTTTCAGGCTCTTCATGATTTTCTACACCGCTTCATGCTCCTCCTTTTTTTCAGACCTTTTCATGCTCATCTCTTTTTTGACACCTTTTGAAGCTCTTCAGATTTTTCACACCTTTTGAAGCTCTTCATATTTTTCACATTATGAATCTCTTCATATTTTCGACACGTTTTCAGACAATTCATGTTTTTCAACATCGCTTCATGCTCCTCCTATTTTTCAGACCGTATCATTCTCCTCATATTTTTGACACCTTTTGAAGCTCTTCATATATTTCACACTTTTTCAGACTTTTCCTTTTTTTCAACACGACTTCATGCTCCTCCTATTTTTCAGACCGTTTCCTGCTCATCTCATTTTGACACCTTTTGAAGCTCTTCATGTTTTTCACATCTTTTGAAGCTCTTCATATTTTTCACAACTTTTCAGGCTCTTTATGATTTTCAACAGCGCTTCATGCTCCTCCTATTTTTCAGACCATTTCATGCTCCTCATAATTTTGACACCATTTGAAGCTTTCATATTTTTAACACCTTTTCAGGCTCTTCATCTTTTTCAACACCACTTCATGCTCCTCCTTTTTTGCAGACCGTTTCATGCTACTCATATTTTTAACACCTTTTGAAGCTCTTCATATTTCTCACACCTTTTCAGGCTCTTCATGTTTTTCAACAACGCTTCATGCTCTTCCGATTTTTCAGACCGTTTCATGCTCCTCATATTTTTGACACCTTTTGAAGCTCTTCATATTTTTCACACCTTTTCAGGCTCTTCATGTTTTTGAACACCGCTTCATGCTCCTCTTATTTTTCAGACCGTTTCATGCTCCTCATATTTTTGACACCTTTTGAAGCTCTTCATATTTTTCACAACTTTTCTGGCTCTTCATGTTTTTCAACAGCGCTTCATGGACGTCCTATTTTTCAGACCGTTTCATGCTCATCTCATTTTTGACACCTTTTGAAGTTTTTCATATTTTTCACAACTTTTCAGGCTCTTCATGTTTTTGAACACCGCTTCATGCTAATCCTATTTTTCAAACCATATCATGCTCCTCATATTTTTCACACCTATTGAAGCTCTTCATATATTTCACACCTTTTCAGGCTCTTCATGTTTTTGAACACCACTTCATGCTCCTTCTCTTTTTCAGAGAGTTTTATGCTCCTCATGTATTTCACACCTTTTGAAACTCTTCATATTTTTCACACCTTTTCAGGCTCTTCATGTTTTTCAACACCGCTTCATGCTGCTCATATTTTTCAGACCGTTTCATGCTCCTCATATTTTTGAGACCTTTTGAAGCTCTTCATATTTTTCACACCTTTTCAGGCTCTTCATGTTTTTCAACACCGCTTCATGCTGCTCATATTTTTCAGACCGTTTCATGCTCCTCATATTTTTGACACCTTTTGAAGCTCTTCATATTTTTCACACATTTTCAGGCTCTTCATGTTTTTCAACACCGCTTCATGCTGCTCATATTTTTCAGACCGTTTCATGCTCCTCATATTTTTGACACCTTTTGAAGCTCTTCATATTTTTCACACCTTTTAAGGCTCTTCATGTTTTTCAACACCGCTTCCTGCTCCTCCGATTTTTCAGACCGTTTCATGCTCCTAATATTTTTCACACCTTTTGAAGCCTTTCATATTTTTCACAACTTTTTAAGCTCTTCATGTTTTTGAACATCGCTTCATGCTCCTCCTATTTTTCAGACCGTTTCATGCTCATCTCATTTTTGACACCTTTTGAAGCTTTTCATATTTTTCACAACTTTTCAGGCTCTTCATGTTTTTGAACACAGCTTCATGCTCCTCCTATTTTTCAGACCGTATCATGCTCCTCATATTTTTCAAACCTTTTGAAGCTCTTCATATTTTTCACACGTTTTCAGTCTATTCATGTTTTTGAACACCATTTCAGGCTCCTCCTATTTTTCAGAGAGTTTCATGCTCCTTATGTATTTCACACATTTTGAAGCTCTTCATATTTTTCACACCTTTTCAGGCCCTTCATGCTTTTCCACACCACTTCATGCTCCTCCTATTTTTCAGACCGTATCGTGTTCCTCATATTTTTGACACCTTTTGAAGCTCTTCATATTTTTAACAGCTTTTCAAGTTCTTCATGTTTTTCAACACCGCTTCATGATCCTCCTATTTTTCGGACCGTTTCATGCAGATCTCATTTTTGACACCTTTTGAAGCTCTTCTTATTTTTCAAAATTTTGAAGCTCTTCATATTTTTCACACATTTTCAGGCTCTTTATGTTTTTGAACACCGCTTCATGGTCCTCCTAATTTTCAGAACTTTTCATGCTCCTCATATAATTCACACCTTTTGAAGCTCTTCATATTTTTCACACCTTTTCAGGCTCTTCATGTTTTTCAACACCGCTTCATGATCCTACTATTTTTCGGACCGTTTCATGCTCCTCATATTTTTGACACCTTTTGAAGCTCTTCATATTTTTCACACCTTTTCAGGCTCTTCATGTTTTTCAACAACACTTCATGCTCCTCGTATATTTCAGACGGTTTCATTCTCCTCATATTTTTGACACCTTTTGAAGCTCTGCATAATTTTCACACCTTTTCAGGCTCTTCACGATTTTCAACACCACTTCATGCTCCTCCTATTTTTCAGACCGTTTCATGCTCATCTCATTTTTGACATCTTTTGAAGCTCTTCATATTTTTCACACCTTTTGAAGCTCTTCATAATTTTCATATTTTTGAAGCTCTTCATATTTTTCACACTTTTTCAGCCTCTTCATGTTTTTCAACACCTCTTCAGGCTCCTCCTATTTTTCAGACCCTTTCATGCTAATCTAATTTTTGACACTTTTTGAAGCTCTTCATACTTTTCGCACATTTTAAGTCTCTGCATGTTTTTGAACACCTTTTCATGCTCCTCATGTATTTCACTCCTTTTGAAGCTCTTCATATTTTGCACACATTTTCAGGCTCCTCATGTTTTTGAACACCGCTTCATCCTCCTCCTATTTTTTAGAGGGTTTCATGCTCGTCATATTTTTGACACATTTTGAAGCTCTTCATATATTTCACACCTTTTCAGGCTCTTCATGTTTTTGAACACCGCTTCATCATCCTCCTATTTTTAAGAGGGTTTCATGCTCGTCATATTTTTGACACATTTTGAAGCTCTTCATATTTTTCACACCTTTTCAGGCTCTTCATGTTTTTGAACACCACTTCATGCTCCTCCTATTTTTCAGACCGTTTCATTCTCCTCATATTTTTGAAACCTTTTGAAGCTCTTCATATATTTCACACTTTTTCAGACTTTTCCTTTTTTTCAACACGACTTCATGCTCCTCCTATTTTTCAGACCGTTTCATGGTCATCTCATTTTGACACCTTTTGAAGCTCTTCATGTTTTTCACATCTTTTGAAGCTCTTCATATTTTTCACACCTTTCCAGGCTCTTCATTTTTTCAACACCACTTCATGCTCCTCCTATTTTTCAGATCGTTTCATGCTCATCTCATTTTAACACCTTTTGAAGCTCTTCATATTTTTGACAAATTTTGAAGGTCTTCATATTTTTCACACGTTTTCAGGCTCTTTATGATTTTCATCAGCGCTTCATGCTCCTCCTATTTTTCAGACCGTTTCATGCTCCTCATAATTTTGACACCTTTTGAAGCTTTCATATTTTTAACACCTTTTCAGGCTCTTCATCTTTTTCAACACAACTTCATGCTCCTCCTTTTTTGCAGACCGTTTCATGCTACTCATATTTTTAACACCTTTTGAAGCTCTTCATATTTCTCACAGCTTTTTAGGCTCTTCATGTTTTTCAACAACGCTTCATGCTCCTCCGATTTTGCAGACCGTTTCATCCTCCTCATATTTTTGACACCTTTTGAAGCTCTTCATATTTTTCACACCTTTTCAGGCTCTTCATGTTTTTCAACACCGCTTCATGCTCCTCCTATTTTTCAGACCGTTTCATGCTCCTCATATTTTTGACACCTTTTCAAGCTCTTCATATATTTCACAACTTTTCAGGCTCTTCATGTTTTTCAACACAGCTTCATGCACGTCCTATTTTTCAGACCGTTTCATGCTCATCTCATTTTTGACACCTTTTGAAGCTTTGCATATTTTTCACAACTTTTCAGGCTCTTCATGTTTTTGAACACCGCTTCATGCTAATCCTATTTTTCAAACCATATCATGCTCCTCATATTTTTCACACCTTTTGAAGCTCTTCATATATTTCACAGCTTTTCAGGCTCTTCATATTTTTGAACACCACTTCATGCTCCTTCTCTTTTTCAGAGGGTTTTATGCTCCTCATGTATTTCACACCTTTTGAAGCTCTTCATATTTTTCACACCTTTTCAGGCTCTTCATGTTTTTCAACACCGCTTCATGCTGCTCATATTTTTCAGACCGTTTCATGCTCCTCATATTTTTGACACCTTTTGAAGCTCTTCATATTTTTCACACCTTTTCAGGCTCTTCATGTTTTTCAACACCGCTTCATGCTCCTCCAATTTTTCAGACCGTTTCATGCTCCTCATATTTTTGACACCTTTTGAAGCTCTTCATATTTTTCACACATTTTCAGGCTCTTCATGTTTTTCAACACCGCTTCATGCTCCTCCGATTTTTCAGACCGTTTCATGCTCCTCATATTTTTCACACCTTTTGAAGCCTTTCATATTTTCACAATTTTTCAGGCTCTTCATGTGTTTGAACATCGCTTCATGCTGCTCCTATTTTTCAGAGCGTTTCATGCTCATCTCATTTTTGACACCCTTTTAATCTCTTCATATTTTTCACAACTTTTGAAGCTCTTCATATTTTTAATATTTTTGAAGCTCTTCATATTTTCACACGTTTTCACACTCTACATGTTTTTCAACATCGCTTCATGCTCCTCCTATTTTTCAAACTGAATCATGCTCCTCATATTTTTGAAAACTTTTGAAGCTCTTCATATTTTTCACACCTTTTCAGGCTCTTCATGTTTTTGAACACTTCTTCATGCTCTTCCTCTTTTTCAGACCGTTTCATGCTCCTCATATTTTTGACACTTTTTGAAGCTCTTCATATTTTTCACTCAATTTCAGGCTCTTCATGTTTTTCAACACCACTTCATGCTCCTCCTATTTTTGAGACCTTTTGATGCTCCTCATATTTTTGACACCTTTAGAAACTCTTCATATTATTCACACCTTTTCAGGCTCTTCATGTTTTTTATCACTGCTTCATGCACGTCCTTTTTTTCAGACCGTTTCATGCTCATCTCATTTTTGACACCTTTTGAAGCTTTGCATATTTTTCACAACTTTTCAGGCTCTTCATGTTTTTGAACACCGCTTCATGCTAATCCTATTTTTCAAACCATATCATGCTCCTCATATTTTTCACACCTTTTGAAGCTCTTCATATTTTTCACACCTTTTCAGGCTCTTCATGTTTTTCAACACCGCTTCATGCTCGTCGTATTTTGCCGACCGTTTCATGCTCCTCATATTTTTGACACCTTTTGAAGCTCTTCAGATATTTCACACCTTTCCAGGCTCTTCATTTTTTCAACACCACTTCATGCTCCTCCTATTTTTCAGATCGTTTCATGCTCATCTCATTTTAACACCTTTTGAAGGTCTTCATATTTTTGACAAATTTTGAAGGTCTTCATATTTTTCACACGTTTTCAGGCTCTTCATGATTTTCAACACCGCTTCATGCTCCTCCTATTTTTCAGACCTTTTCATGCTCATCTCTTTTTTGACACCTTTTGAAGCTCTTCAGATTTTTCACACCTTTTGAAGCTCTTCATATTTTTCACATTATGAATCTCTTCATATTTTCGACACGTTTTCAGACAATTCATGTTTTTCAACATCGCTTCATGCTCCTCCTATTTTTCAGACCGTTTCATTCTCCTCATATTTTTGACACCTTTTGAAGCTCTTCATATATTTCACACTTTTTCAGACTTTTCCTTTTTTTCAACACGACTTCATGCTCCTCCTATTTTTCAGACCGTTTCATGGTCATCTCATTTTGACACCTTTTGAAGCTCTTCATGTTTTTCACATCTTTTGAAGCTCTTCATATTTTTCACACCTTTCCAGGCTCTTCATTTTTTCAACACCACTTCATGCTCCTCCTATTTTTCAGATCGTTTCATGCTCATCTCATTTTAACACCTTTTGAAGCTCTTCATATTTTTGACAAATTTTGAAGGTCTTCATATTTTTCACACGTTTTCAGGCTCTTTATGATTTTCATCAGCGCTTCATGCTCCTCCTATTTTTCAGACCGTTTCATGCTCCTCATAATTTTGACACCTTTTGAAGCTTTCATATTTTTAACACCTTTTCAGGCTCTTCATCTTTTTCAACACAACTTCATGCTCCTCCTTTTTTGCAGACCGTTTCATGCTACTCATATTTTTGACACCTTTTGAAGCTCTTCATATTTCTCACAGCTTTTTAGGCTCTTCATGTTTTTCAACAACGCTTCATGCTCCTCCGATTTTGCAGACCGTTTCATCCTCCTCATATTTTTGACACCTTTTGAAGCTCTTCATATTTTTCACACCTTTTCAGGCTCTTCATGTTTTTCAACACCGCTTCATGCTCCTCCTATTTTTCAGACCGTTTCATGCTCCTCATATTTTTGACACCTTTTCAAGCTCTTCATATATTTCACAACTTTTCAGGCTCTTCATGTTTTTCAACACAGCTTCATGCACGTCCTATTTTTCAGACCGTTTCATGCTCATCTCATTTTTGACACCTTTTGAAGCTTTGCATATTTTTCACAACTTTTCAGGCTCTTCATGTTTTTGAACACCGCTTCATGCTAATCCTATTTTTCAAACCATATCATGCTCCTCATATTTTTCACACCTTTTGAAGCTCTTCATATTTTTCACACCTTTTCAGGCTCTTCATGTTTTTCAACACCGCTTCATGCTCGTCGTATTTTGCCGACCGTTTCATGCTCCTCATATTTTTGACACCTTTTGAAGCTCTTCAGATATTTCACACCTTTCCAGGCTCTTCATTTTTTCAACACCACTTCATGCTCCTCCTATTTTTCAGATCGTTTCATGCTCATCTCATTTTAACACCTTTTGAAGGTCTTCATATTTTTGACAAATTTTGAAGGTCTTCATATTTTTCACACGTTTTCAGGCTCTTCATGATTTTCAACACCGCTTCATGCTCCTCCTATTTTTCAGACCTTTTCATGCTCATCTCTTTTTTGACACCTTTTGAAGCTCTTCAGATTTTTCACACCTTTTGAAGCTCTTCATATTTTTCACATTATGAATCTCTTCATATTTTCGACACGTTTTCAGACAATTCATGTTTTTCAACATCGCTTCATGCTCCTCCTATTTTTCAGACCGTTTCATTCTCCTCATATTTTTGACACCTTTTGAAGCTCTTCATATATTTCACACTTTTTCAGACTTTTCCTTTTTTTCAACACGACTTCATGCTCCTCCTATTTTTCAGACCGTTTCCTGCTCATCTCATTTTGACACCTTTTGAAGCTCTTCATGTTTTTCACATCTTTTGAAGCTCTTCATATTTTTCACAACTTTTCAGGCTCTTTATGATTTTCAACAGCGCTTCATGCTCCTCCTATTTTTCAGACCATTTCATGCTCCTCATAATTTTGACACCATTTGAAGCTTTCATATTTTTAACACCTTTTCAGGCTCTTCATCTTTTTCAACACCACTGCATGCTCCTCCTTTTTTGCAGACCGTTTCATGCTACTCATATTTTTAACACCTTTTGAAGCTCTTCATATTTCTCACAGCTTTTCAGGCTCTTCATGTTTTTCAACAACGCTTCATGCTCTTCCGATTTTTCAGACCGTTTCATGCTCCTCATATTTTTGACACCTTTTGAAGCTCTTCATATTTTTCACACCTTTTCAGGCTCTTCATGTTTTTGAACACCGCTTCATGCTCCTCCTATTTTTCAGACCGTTTCATGCTCCTCATATTTTTGACACCTTTTGAAGCTCTTCATATTTTTCACAACTTTTCTGGCTCTTCATGTTTTTCAACAGCGCTTCATGGACGTCCTATTTTTCAGACCGTTTCATGCTCATCTCATTTTTGACACCTTTTGAAGTTTTTCATATTTTTCACAACTTTTCAGGCTCTTCATGTTTTTGAACACCGCTTCATGCTAATCCTATTTTTCAAACCATATCATGCTCCTCATATTTTTCACACCTATTGAAGCTCTTCATATATTTCACACCTTTTCAGGCTCTTCATGTTTTTGAACACCACTTCATGCTCCTTCTCTTTTTCAGAGAGTTTTATGCTCCTCATGTATTTCACACCTTTTGAAACTCTTCATATTTTTCACACCTTTTCAGGCTCTTCATGTTTTTCAACACCGCTTCATGCTGCTCATATTTTTCAGACCGTTTCATGCTCCTCATATTTTTGAGACCTTTTGAAGCTCTTCATATTTTTCACACCTTTTAAGGCTCTTCATGTTTTTCAACACCGCTTCATGCTCCTCCAATTTTTCAGACCGTTTCATGCTCCTCATATTTTTGACACCTTTTGAAGCTCTTCATATTTTTTACACATTTTCAGGCTCTTCATGTTTTTCAACACCGCTTCATGCTGCTCATATTTTTCAGACCGTTTCATGCTCCTCATATTTTTGACACCTTTTGAAGCTCTTCATATTTTTCACACCTTTTCAGGCTCTTCATGTTTTTCAACAACACTTCATGCTCCTCCTTTTTTGCAGACAGTTTCATGCTACTCATATATTTGACACCTTTTGAAGCTCTTCATATTTCTCACACCTTTTCAGGCTCTTCATGTTTTTCAACACCGCTTCATGCACCTCCGATTTTTCAGACCGTTTCATGCTCCTCATATTTTTGACACCTTTTGAAGCTCTTCATATTTCTCAAACCTTTTCAGGCTCTTCATGTTTTTCAACACCGCTTAATGCACCTCCTATTTTTCAGACCGTTTCATGCTCATCTCATTTTTGACACCTTTTGAAGCTTTTCATATTTTTCACATATTTTCAGGCTCTTCATGGTTTTGAACACCGCTTCATGCTAATCCTATTTTTCAAACCATATCATGCACCTCATATTTTTGACACATTTTGAAGCTCTTCATATTTTTCACACCTTTTCAGGCTCTTCATGGTTTTCAACACAACTTCATGCTTCTCGTATTTTTCAGACCGTTACATGCTCCTCATATTTTTGACACCTTTTGAAGCTCTGCATATTTTTCACACCTTTTCAGGCTCTTCATGTTTTTCAACATCACTTCAGGCTCCTCCTATTTTTCAGACCCTTTCATGCTAATCTAATTTTTGACACTTTTTGAAGCTCTTCATATTTTTCACACCTTTTCAGTCTCTGCATGTTTTTGAACACCGTTTCATGCTCCTCATATATTTCACACCCTTTGAAGCTCTTCATATTTTGCTCACCTTTTCAGGCTCTTCATGTTTTTGAACACCGCTTCATCCTCCTCCTATTTGTAAGAGGGTTTCATGCTCGTCATATTTTTGACATATTTTGAGGCTCTTCATAATTTTCACACCTTTTCAGGCTCTTCATGTTTTTGAACCCCGGTTCAGGCTCCTCCTATTTTTCAGACCGTTTCATGCTCCTCATATTTTTCACACCTTTTGAAGCTCTTCATATATTTCACACCTTTTCAGGCTCTTCATGATTTTGAACACCGCTTCATGCTCCTCCTATATTTCAGACCGTTTCATGCTCCTCATATTTTTGACACCTTTTGAAGCTCTTCATATTTTTCACACCTTTTCAGGCTCTTCATGTTTTTCAACACCGCTTCATGGTCCTCCTATGTTTCAGAACGTTTCATGCTCCTCATGTATTTCACACCTTTTGAAACTCTTCATATTTTTTACACCTTTTCAAGCTCTTCATGTTTTTGAACACCGTTTCATGCTCCTCCTATTTTTCAGACCTTTTCATGCTCCTCATATTTTTGACAAATTTTGAAGCTCTTCATATTTTGCACACCTTTTCATTCTCTTAATATTTTTCAACACCACGTCATGCTCCTCCAATTTTTCACTCCGTTTCATGCACATCTCATTTTTGACACCTTTTGAAACTATTCATATTTTTCACACCTTTTCAGGCTCTTCCGGTTTTTCAACACCGCTTCATGATCCTCCTATTTTTCAGACCGTTTCATGCTCCTCATATTTTTACACCTTTTGAAGCTCTTCATATATTTCACACCTTTTCAGGCTCTTCATGGTTTTCAACACAACTTCATGATCCTCGTATTTTTCAGACCGTTACATGCTCCTCATATTTTTACACCTTTTGAAGCTCTGCATATATTTCACACCTTTTCAGGCTCTTCATGATTTCAACACCACTTCATGCTCCTCCTATTTTTCAGACCGTTTCATGCTCATCTCATTTTTGACATCTTTTGAAGCTCTTCATATTTTTCACACCTTTTCAGTCTCTGCATGTTTTTGAACACCGTTTCATGCTCCTCATATATTTCACACCTTTTGAAGCTCTTCATATTTTGCACACCTTTTCAGGCTCTTCATGTTTTTGAACACCGCTTCATCCTCCTCCTATTTTTAAGAGGGTTTCATGCTCGTCATATTTTTGACATATTTTGAAGCTCTTCATAATTTTCACACCTTTTCAAGCTCTTCATGTTTTTGAACACCGCTTCATGCTCGTCCTATTTTTCAAACCGTTTCATGCTCCTCATATTTTTGACACCATTTGAAGCTCTTCATATTTTTCACACCTTTTCAGGCTCTTCATTTTTTTCAACACCACTTCATGCTCCTCCTATTTTTCAGACCGTTTCATGCAGATCTCCTTTTTGACACTTTTTTAAGCTCTTCATATTTTTCAAACCTTTGAAGCTCTTCATATTTTTCACACGTTTTCAGGCTCTTCATGTTTTTCAACACCGCTTCATGCTCCTCCTATTTTTCAGACCGTTTCATGCTCCTCATATTTTTGACACCTTTTGAAGCTCTATATATTTTTCACACATTTTCAGGCTCTTCATGTTTTTCAACACCGCTTCATGCTCCTCCTATTTTTCAGACCGGTTCATGCTCCTCATATTTTTGACACCTTTTGAAGCTTTTCATATTTCTCACTCATTTTCAGGCTCTTCATGTTTTTGAACATCACTTCATGCTCCTCCTATTTTTCAGACCGTTTCATGCTCCTCATGTATTTCACACCTTTTGAAGCTCTTCATATTTTTCACACCTTTTCAGGCTCTTCATGTTTTTGAACCCCGGTTCAGGCTCCTCCTATTTTTCAGAACGTTTCATGCTCCTCATATTTTTCACACCTTTTGAAGCTCTTCATATATTTCACACCTTTTCAGGCTCTTCATGATTTTGAACACCACTTCATGCTCCTCCTATTTTTCAGACTGTTTCATGCTCCTCATATTTTTGACACCTTTTGAAGCTCTTCATATTTTTCACACCTTTTCAGGCTCTTCATGTTTTTCAACACCGCTTCATGGTCCTCCTATGTTTCAGAACGTTTCATGCTCCTCATATATTTCACACCTTTTGAAACTCTTCATATTTTTTACACCTTTTCAAGCTCTTCATGTTTTTGAACACCGTTTCATGCTCCTCCTATTTTTCAGACCTTTTCATGCTCCTCATATTTTTGACAAATTTTGAAGCTCTTCATATTTTGCACACCTTTCATTCTCTTAATATTTTTCAACACCACTTCATGCTCCTCCAATTTTTCAGTCCGTTTCATGCACATCTCATTTTTGACACCTTTTGAAACTATTCATATTTTTCACACCTTTTCAGGCTCTTCCGGGTTTTCAACACCGCTTCATGATCCTCCTATTTTTCAGACCGTTTCATGCTCCTCATATTTTTACACCTTTTGAAGCTCTTCATATATTTCACACCTTTTCAGGCTCTTCATGGTTTTCAACACAACTTCATGCTCCTCGTATTTTTCAGACCGTTACATGCCCCTCATATTTTTGACACCTTTTGAAGCTCTGCATATATTTCACACATTTTCAGGCTCTTCATGATTTTCAACACCACTTCATGCTCCTCCTATTTTTCAGACCGTTTCATGCTCATCTCATTTTTGACATATTTTGAAGCTCTTCATATTTTTCACACTTTTTGAAGCTCTTCATAATTTTCATATTTTTGAAACTCTTCATATTTTTCACACTTTTTCAGGCTCTTCATGTTTTTCAACAACTCTTCAGGCTCCTCCTATTTTTCAGACCATTTCATGCTAATCTAGTTTTTGGCACTTTTTGAAGCTCTTCATACTTTTCACACCTTTTAAATCTCTGCATGTTTTTGAACACCTTTTCATGCTCCTCATGTATTTCACTCCTTTTGAAGCTCTTCATATTTTGCACAAATTTTCAGGTTCTTCTTGTTTTTGAACACCTTTTCATGCTCCTCATGTATTTCACTCCTTTTGAAGCTCTTCCTATTTTTCACACATTTTCAGTCTCTGCATGTTTTTGAACACCTTTTCATGCTCCTCATGTATTTCACTCCTTTTGAAGCTCTTCATATTTTGCACAAATTTTCAGGTTCTTCTTGTTTTTGAACACAGCTTCATCCTCCTCCTATTTTTAAGAGGGTTTCATGCTCGTCATATTTTTGACACATTTTGAAGCTCTTCATATTTTTCACACCTTTTCAGGCTCTTCATGTTTTTGAACACCGTTTCATGCTCCTCCTATTTTTGAGACCGTTTCATGCTCCTCATATTTTCGACACCTTTTGAAGCTTTCATATTTTTCACACCTTTTCAAGCTCTTCATGTTTTTCAACACCACTTCATGCTCCTCCTTTTTTGCAGACCGTTTCATGCTACTCATATTTTTAACACCTTTTGAAGCTCTTCATATTTCTCACACCTTTTCAGGCTCTTCATGTTTTTCAACACCGCTTCATGCACCTCCGATTTTTCAGACCGTTTCATGCTCCTCATATTTTTGACACCTTTTGAAGCTCTTCATATTTCTCAAACCTTTTCAGGCTCTTCATGTTTTTCAACACCGCTTAATGCACCTCCTATTTTTCAGACCGTTTCATGCTCATCTCATTTTTGACACCTTTTGAAGCTTTTCATATTTTTCACATATTTTCAGGCTCGTCATGTTTTTGAACACCGCTTCATGCTAATCCTATTTTTCAAACCATATCATGCTCCTCATGTTTTTCACACCTTTTGAAGCTCTTCATATTTTTCACACCTTTTCAGGCTCTTCATGTTTTTGAACACCACTTCATGCTCCTTCTATTTTTCAGAGAGTTTCATGCTCCTCATGTATTTCACACCTTTTGAAGCTCTTCATATTTTTCACACCTTTTCAGGCTCTTCATGTTTTTCCACACCACTTCATGCTCCTCCTATTTTTCAGACCGTTTCATGCTCATTTCATTTTTGACATCTTTTGAAGCTCTTCATATTTTTCACAACTTTTCAGTCTCTGCATGTTTTTGAACACCATTTCATGCTCCTCATATATTTCACACCTTTTGAAGCTCTTCATATTTTGCACACCTTTTCAGGCTCTTCATGTTTTTGAAAACCGCTTCATCCTCCTCCTATTTTTAAGAGGGTTTCATGCTCGTCATATTTTTGACATATTTTGAAGCTCTTCATAATTTTCACACCTTTACAGGCTCTTCATGTTTTTGAACACCGCTTCATGCTCGTCCTATTTTTCAAACCGTTTCATGCTCCTCATATTTTTGACACCATTTGAAGCTCTTCATATTTTTCACACCTTTTCAGGCTCTTCATTTTTTTCAACACCACTTCATGCTCCTCCTATTTTTCAGACCGTTTCATGCAGATCTCCTTTTTGACAGCTTTTGAAGCTCTTCATATTTTTCAAACCTTTGAAGCTCTTCATATTTTTCACACGTTTTCAGGCTCTTCATGTTTTTCAACACCGCTTCATGCTCCTCCTATTTTTCAGACCGTTTCATGCTCCTCATATTTTTGACACCTTTTGAAGCTCTATATATTTTTCACACATTTTCAGGCTCTTCATGTTTTTCAACACCGCTTCATGCTCCTCCTATTTTTCAGACCGGTTCATGCTCCTCATATTTTTGACACCTTTTGAAGCTTTTCATATTTCTCACTCATTTTCAGGCTCTTCATGTTTTTGAACATCACTTCATGCTCCTCCTATTTTTCAGACCGTTTCATGCTCCTCATGTATTTCACACCTTTTGAAGCTCTTCATATTTTTCACACCTTTTCAGGCTCTTCATGTTTTTGAACCCCGGTTCAGGCTCCTCCTATTTTTCAGAACGTTTCATGCTCCTCATATTTTTCACACCTTTTGAAGCTCTTCATATATTTCACACCTTTTCAGGCTCTTCATGATTTTGAACACCACTTCATGCTCCTCCTATTTTTCAGACTGTTTCATGCTCCTCATATTTTTGACACCTTTTGAAGCTCTTCATATTTTTCACACCTTTTCAGGCTCTTCATGTTTTTCAACACCGCTTCATGGTCCTCCTATGTTTCAGAACGTTTCATGCTCCTCATATATTTCACACCTTTTGAAACTCTTCATATTTTTTACACCTTTTCAAGCTCTTCATGTTTTTGAACACCGTTTCATGCTCCTCCTATTTTTCAGACCTTTTCATGCTCCTCATATTTTTGACAAATTTTGAAGCTCTTCATATTTTGCACACCTTTCATTCTCTTAATATTTTTCAACACCACTTCATGCTCCTCCAATTTTTCAGTCCGTTTCATGCACATCTCATTTTTGACACCTTTTGAAACTATTCATATTTTTCACACCTTTTCAGGCTCTTCCGGGTTTTCAACACCGCTTCATGATCCTCCTATTTTTCAGACCGTTTCATGCTCCTCATATTTTTACACCTTTTGAAGCTCTTCATATATTTCACACCTTTTCAGGCTCTTCATGGTTTTCAACACAACTTCATGCTCCTCGTATTTTTCAGACCGTTACATGCCCCTCATATTTTTGACACCTTTTGAAGCTCTGCATATATTTCACACATTTTCAGGCTCTTCATGATTTTCAACACCACTTCATGCTCCTCCTATTTTTCAGACCGTTTCATGCTCATCTCATTTTTGACATATTTTGAAGCTCTTCATATTTTTCACACTTTTTGAAGCTCTTCATAATTTTCATATTTTTGAAACTCTTCATATTTTTCACACTTTTTCAGGCTCTTCATGTTTTTCAACAACTCTTCAGGCTCCTCCTATTTTTCAGACCATTTCATGCTAATCTAGTTTTTGGCACTTTTTGAAGCTCTTCATACTTTTCACACCTTTTAAATCTCTGCATGTTTTTGAACACCTTTTCATGCTCCTCATGTATTTCACTCCTTTTGAAGCTCTTCATATTTTGCACAAATTTTCAGGTTCTTCTTGTTTTTGAACACCTTTTCATGCTCCTCATGTATTTCACTCCTTTTGAAGCTCTTCCTATTTTTCACACATTTTCAGTCTCTGCATGTTTTTGAACACCTTTTCATGCTCCTCATGTATTTCACTCCTTTTGAAGCTCTTCATATTTTGCACAAATTTTCAGGTTCTTCTTGTTTTTGAACACAGCTTCATCCTCCTCCTATTTTTAAGAGGGTTTCATGCTCGTCATATTTTTGACACATTTTGAAGCTCTTCATATTTTTCACACCTTTTCAGGCTCTTCATGTTTTTGAACACCGTTTCATGCTCCTCCTATTTTTGAGACCGTTTCATGCTCCTCATATTTTCGACACCTTTTGAAGCTTTCATATTTTTCACACCTTTTCAAGCTCTTCATGTTTTTCAACACCACTTCATGCTCCTCCTTTTTTGCAGACCGTTTCATGCTACTCATATTTTTAACACCTTTTGAAGCTCTTCATATTTCTCACACCTTTTCAGGCTCTTCATGTTTTTCAACACCGCTTCATGCACCTCCGATTTTTCAGACCGTTTCATGCTCCTCATATTTTTGACACCTTTTGAAGCTCTTCATATTTCTCAAACCTTTTCAGGCTCTTCATGTTTTTCAACACCGCTTAATGCACCTCCTATTTTTCAGACCGTTTCATGCTCATCTCATTTTTGACACCTTTTGAAGCTTTTCATATTTTTCACATATTTTCAGGCTCGTCATGTTTTTGAACACCGCTTCATGCTAATCCTATTTTTCAAACCATATCATGCTCCTCATGTTTTTCACACCTTTTGAAGCTCTTCATATTTTTCACACCTTTTCAGGCTCTTCATGTTTTTGAACACCACTTCATGCTCCTTCTATTTTTCAGAGAGTTTCATGCTCCTCATGTATTTCACACCTTTTGAAGCTCTTCATATTTTTCACACCTTTTCAGGCTCTTCATGTTTTTCCACACCACTTCATGCTCCTCCTATTTTTCAGACCGTTTCATGCTCATTTCATTTTTGACATCTTTTGAAGCTCTTCATATTTTTCACAACTTTTCAGTCTCTGCATGTTTTTGAACACCATTTCATGCTCCTCATATATTTCACACCTTTTGAAGCTCTTCATATTTTGCACACCTTTTCAGGCTCTTCATGTTTTTGAAAACCGCTTCATCCTCCTCCTATTTTTAAGAGGGTTTCATGCTCGTCATATTTTTGACATATTTTGAAGCTCTTCATAATTTTCACACCTTTACAGGCTCTTCATGTTTTTGAACACCGCTTCATGCTCGTCCTATTTTTCAAACCGTTTCATGCTCCTCATATTTTTGACACCATTTGAAGCTCTTCATATTTTTCACACCTTTTCAGGCTCTTCATTTTTTTCAACACCACTTCATGCTCCTCCTATTTTTCAGACCGTTTCATGCAGATCTCCTTTTTGACAGCTTTTGAAGCTCTTCATATTTTTCAAACCTTTTGAAGCTCTTCATATTTTTCACACGTTTTCAGGCTCTTCATGTTGTTCAACACCGCTTCATGCTCCTCCAATTTTTCAGTCCGATTCATGCACATCTCATTTTTGACACCTTTTGAAGCTATTCATATTTTTCACACCTTTCAGGCTCTTCCGGTTTTTCAACACCGCTTCATGATCCTCCTATTTTTCAGACCATTTCATGCTCCTCATATTTTTACACCTTTTGAAGCTCTTCATATATTTCACACCTTTTCAGGCTCTTCATGGTTTTCAACACAACTTCATGCTCCTCATATTTTTCTGACCGTTACATGTTCCTCATATTTTTAACACCTTTTGAAGCTCTGCATATATTTCACACATTTTCAGGCTCTTCATGATTTTCAACACCACTTCATGCTCCTCCTATTTTTCAGACCGTTTCATGCTCATCTAATTTTTGACATATTTTGAAGCTCTTCATATTTTTCACACCTTTTGAAGCTCTTCATAATTTTCATATTTTTGAAGCTCTTCATATTTTTCACACTTTTTCAGGCTCTTCATGTTTTTCAACAACTCTTCAGGCTCCTCCTATTTTTCAGACCCTTTCATGCTAACCGAATTTTTGGCACTTTTTGAAGCTCTTCATACTTTTCACACCTTTTAAGTCTCTGCATGTTTTTGAACACCTTTTCATGCTCCTCATGTATTTCACTCCTTTTGAAGCTCTTCATATTTTGCACAAATTTTCAGGTTCTTCTTGTTTTTGAACACAGCTTCATCCTCCTCCTATTTTTAAGAGGGTTTCATGCTCGTCATATTTTTGACACATTTTGAAGCTCTTCATATTTTTCACACCTTTTCAGGCTCTTCATGTTTTTGAACACCGTTTCATGCTCCTCCTATTTTTGAGACCGTTTCATGCTCCTCATATTTTCGACACCTTTTGAAGCTTTCATATTTTTCACACCTTTTCAAGCTCTTCATGTTTTTCAACACCACTTCATGCTCCTCCTTTTTTGCAGACCGTTACATGCTACTCATATTTTTAACACCCTTTGAAGCTCTTCATATTTCTCACACCTTTTCAGGCTCTTCATGTTTTTCAACACCGCTTCATGCACCTCCGATTTTTCAGACCGTTTCATGCTCCTCATATTTTTGACACCTTTTGAAGCTCTTCATATTTCTCAAACCTTTTCAGGCTCTTCATGTTTTTCAACACCGCTTAATGCACCTCCTATTTTTCAGACCGTTTCATGCTCATCTCATTTTTGACACCTTTTGAAGCTTTTCATATTTTTCACATATTTTCAGGCTCTTCATGTTTTTGAACACCGCTTCATGCTAATCCTACTTTTTAAAACCATATCATGCTCCTCATGTTTTTCACACCTTTTGAAGCTCTTCATATTTTTCACACCTTTTCAGGCTCTTCATGTTTTTGAACACCACTTCATGCTCCTTCTATTTTTCAGAGAGTTTCGGACTCCTCATGTTTTTCACACCTTTTGAAGCTCTTCATATTTTTCACACCTTTTCAGGCTCTTCATGTTTTTGAACACCACTTCATGCTCCTTCTATTTTTCAGAGAGTTTCATGCTCCTCATGTATTTCACACCTTTTGAAGCTCTTCATATTTTTCACACCTTTTCAGGCTCTTCATGATTTTCAACACCCCTTCATGCTCCTCCTATTTTTCAGACCGTTTCATGCTCATCTCATTTTTGACATCTTTTGAAGCTCTTCATATTTTTCACACCTTTTGAAGCTCTTCATTATTTTCATATTTTTGAAGCTCTTCATATTTTTAACACATTTTCAGGCTCTTCATGTTTTTCAACACCGCTTCATGCTCCTCCTATTTTTCAGACCGTTTCATGCTCCTCATATTTTTGACACCTTTTGAAGCTTTTCATATTTCTCACTCATTTTCAGGCTCTTCATGTTTTTGAACATCACTTCATGCTCCTCCTATTTTTCAGACCGTTTCATGCTCCTCATGTATTTCACACCTTTTGAAGCTCTTCATATTTTTCACACCTTTTCAGGCTCTTCATGTTTTTGAACCCCGGTTCAGGCTCCTCCTATTTTTTAGACCGTTTCATGCTCCTCATATTTTTCACACCTTTTGAAGCTCTTCATATATTTCACACCTTTTCAGCCTCTTCATGTTTTTGAACACCGCTTCATGCTCCTCCTATTTTTCAGACCGTTTCATGCTCCTCATATTTCTGACACCTTTTGAAACTCTTCATATTTTTCACACCTTTTCAGGCTCTTCATGTTTTTCAACACCGCTTCATGGTCCTCCTATGTTTCAGAACGTTTCATGCTCCTCATGTATTTCACACCTTTTGAAACTCTTCATATTTTTTACACCTTTTCAAGCTCTTCATGTTTTTGAACACCGTTTCATGCTCCTCCTATTTTTCAGACCTTTTCATGCTCCTCATATATTTGACAAATTTTGAAGCTCTTCATATTTTGCACACCTTTTCATTCTCTTAATATTTTTCAACACCACTTCATGCTCCTCCAATTTTTCAGTCCGATTCATGCACATCTCATTTTTGACACCTTTTGAAGCTATTCATATTTTTCACACCTTTTCAGGCTCTTCCGGTTTTTCAACACCGCTTCATGATCCTCCTATTTTTCAGACCGTTTCATGCTCCTCATATTTTTACACCTTTTGAAGCTCTTCATATATTTCACACCTTTTCAGGCTCTTCATGGTTTTCAACACCACTTCATGCTCCTCGTATTTTTCAGACCGTTACATGCTCCTCATATTTTTAACACCTTTTGAAGCTCTGCATATATTTCACACATTTTCAGGCTCTTCATGATTTTCAACACCACTCTATGCTCCTCCTATTTTTCAGACCGTTTCATGCTCATCTCATTTTTGACATATTTTGAAGCTCTTCATATTTTTCACACCTTTTGAAGCTCTTCATAATTTTCATATTTTTGAAGCTCTTCATAATTTTCACACTTTTTCAGGCTCTTCATGTTTTTCAACAACTCTTCAGGCTCCTCCTATTTTTCAGACCCTTTCATGCTAATCGAATTTTTGGCACTTTGTGAAGCTCTTCATACTTTTCACACCTTTTAAGTCTCTGCATGTTTTTGAACACCTTTTCATGCTCCTCATGTATTTCACTCCTTTTGAAGCTCTTCATATTTTGCACAAATTTTCAGGTTCTTCTTGTTTTTGAACACAGCTTCATCCTCCTCCTATTTTTAAGAGGGTTTCATGCTCGTCATATTTTTGACACATTTTGAAGCTCTTCATATTTTTCACACCTTTTCAGGCTCTTCATGTTTTTGAACACCGTTTCATGCTCCTCCTATTTTTGAGACCGTTTCATGCTCCTCATATTTTCGACACCTTTTGAAGCTTTCATATTTTTCACACCTTTTCAAGCTCTTCATGTTTTTCAACACCACTTCATGCTCCTCCTTTTTTGCAGACCGTTTCATGCTACTCATATTTTTGACACCTTTTGAAGCTCTTCATATTTCTCACACCTTTTCAGTCTCTTCATGTTTTTCAACACCGCTTCATGCACCTCCGATTTTTCAGACCGTTTCATGCTCCTCATAATTTTGACACCTTTTGAAGCTCTTCATATTTCTCAAAACTTTTCAGGCTCTTCAGGTTTTTCAACACCGCTTAATGCACCTCCTATTTTTCAGACCGTTTCATGCTCATCTCATTTTTGACACCTTTTGAAGCTTTTCATATTTTTCACATATTTTCAGGCTCTTCATGATTTTGAACACCGCTTCATGCTAATCCTATTTTTCAAACCATATCATGCTCCTCATGTTTGTCACACCTTTTGAAGCTCTTCATATTTTTCACACCTTTTCAGGGTCTTCATGTTTTTCAACACAACTTCATGCTCCTCCTATTTTTCAGACCGTTTCATGCTCCTCATATTTTTGACACCTTTTTAAGCTTTTCATATTTTTCACACCTTTTCAGGCTCTTCATGTTTTTGAACACCACTTCATGCTCCTCCAATTTTTCAGTCCGTTTCATGCACATCTCATTTTTGACACCTTTAGAAGCTATTCATATTTTTCACACCTTTTCAGGCTCTTCCGGTTTTTCAACACCGCTTCATGATCCTCCTATTTTTCAGACCGTTTCATGCTCCTCATATTTTTACACCTTTTGAAGCTCTTCATATATTTCACACCTTTTCAGGCTCTTCATGGTTTTCAACAACACTTCATGCTACTCGTATTTTTCAGACCGTTACATACTCCTCATATTTTTGACACCTTTTGAAGCTCTACATATATTTCACACATTTTCAGGCTCTTCATGATTTTCAACACCACTTCATGCTCCTCCTATTTTTCAGACCGTTTCATGCTCATCTCATTTTTGACATATTTTGAAGCTCTTCATATTTTTCACACCTTTTGAAGCTCTTCATAATTTTCATATTTTTGAAGCTCTTCATATTTTTCACACTGTTTCAGGCTCTTCATGTTTTTCAACAACTCTTCAGGCTCCTCCTGTTTTTCAGACCCTTTCATGCTAATCGAATTTTTGGCACTTTTTGAAGCTCTTCATACTTTTCACACCTTTTAAGTCTCTGCATGTTTTTGAACACCTTTTCATGCTCCTCATGTATTTCACTCCTTGTGAAGCTCTTCATATTTTGCACAAATTTTCAGGTTCTTCTTGTTTTTGAACAAAGCTTCATCCTCCTCCTATTTTTAAGAGGGTTTCATGCTCGTCATATTTTTGACACATTTTGAAGCTCTTCATATTTTTCACACCTTTTCAGGCTCTTCATGTTTTTGAACACCGTTTCATGCTCCTCCTATTTTTGAGACCGTTTCATGCTCCTCATATTTTCGACACCTTTTGAAGCTTTCATATTTTTCACACCTTTTCAAGCTCTTCATGTTTTTCAACACCACTTCATGCTCCTCCTTTTTTGCAGACCGTTTCATGCTACTCATATTTTTGACACCTTTTGAAGCTCTTCATATTTCTCACACCTTTTCAGGCTCTTCATGTTTTTCAACACCGCTTCATGCACCTCCGATTTTTCAGACCGTTTCATGCTCCTCATATTTTTGACACCTTTTGAAGCTCTTCATATTTCTCAAACCTTTTCAGGTTCTTCATGTTTTTCAACACCGCTTCATGCACCTTCTATTTTTCAGACCGTTTCATGCTCATCTCATTTTTGACACCTTTTGAAGCTCTTCATATTTCTAAAACCTTTCCAGGCTCTTCATATTTTTCACACCTTTTCAGGCTCTTGATTTGTTTGAACACCGTTTCATGCTCTTCCTATTTTTCAGACCGTGTCTTGCTCCTCATATTTTTTACACCTTTTGAAGCTCTTCATATTTTTCATATCTTTTGATGCTCTTCATATTTTTCACACCTTTTCAGGCTCTTGATTTGTTTGAACACCGTTTCATGCTCCTCCGATTTTTCAGACCGTTTCATCCTCCTCCTATTTTTGACACATTTTGAAGCTCTTCATATTTTTCACATCTTTTAAGACTCTTCATGTTTTTCAACACAGCTTCATGCTCCTCCGTTTTTTCAGACCGTTTCATCCTCCTCCTATTTTTGACACATTTTGAAGCTCTTCATATTTTTCACATCTTTTAAGACTCTTCATGTTTTTCAACACCGCTTCATGCTCCTCCGTTTTTTCAGACCGTTTCATGCTCCTCTCATTTTTGACACCTTTTGAAGCTCTTCATATTTTTCACACCTTTTGAAGCTCTTCATATTTTTCACAACATTTAAGGCTCTTCATGTTTTTCAACACCGCTTCATGGTCCTCCTATTTTTCAGACTGTTTCATGCTCCTCATATTTTTGACACCTTTTGAAGCTCATCATATATTTCACACCTTTTCAGGCTCTTCAGGTTTTTCAACACGGCATCATGCTCTTCCTATTTTTCAGATAGTTTCATGCTCCTCAATGTTTGACAAGTTTTGAAGCTCTTCATATTTTTCACACCCTTTCAGGCTCTTCATGTTTTGAACACCGTTTCATGCTCCTCCTATTTTTCAGAAAGTTACATGCTCCTCATATATTTGAGACCTTTTAAAGCTCTTCATATTTTTCACACTTTTTCAGGCTCTTCATGTTTTTCAACACTACTTCATGCTCCTCCTATTTTTCAGATCATTTCATGCTCCTCATATTTTTGACACCTTTTGAAGCTCTTCATATATTTCACACCTTTTCAGGCACTACTTGTTTTTAAACACCGCTTCATGGTCCTCCTTTTATTTTGACACATTTTGAAGCTCTTCATATTTTTCACACCTATTCAGGCTCTTAATGTATTTGAACACTGTTTCATTATCCTCCTTTTTTTGACACATTTTGAAGCTCTTCATAATTTTCACACCTTTTCAGGCTCTTCATATTTTTCAACACCACTTCATGCTTCTCCTATTTTTCAGATCGTTTCATGCTCCACATGTATTTGACACCTTTTGTAGCTCTTCATTTTTTTCACACCTTTTCAGGCTCTTCATGTTTCTCAACATCACTTCATGCCTCTTCTATTTTTCACACCGTTTCATGCTCCTCATATTTTTGACACCGTTTCAAGCTCTTCATATATTTCACACCTTTTAAGGCTCTGAATGTTGTCAACACCGCTTCATGCTCATCCTATTTTTCGGACCGCTTCATGCTCCTCATATTTTTGACATCTTTGGAGCACTTCATATTTTTCACACGTTTTCAGCCTCTTCATGTTTTTCAACACTGCATCATGCTCTTCCTATTTTTCAGATGGTTTTATGCTCCTCAATGTTTGACATGTTTTGAATCTCTTTATATTTTTCACACCATTTCAGGCTCTTCATGTTTTGAACAACGTTTCATGCTCCTCCGATTTTTCAGACCGTTTCTTTCTCCTCATATTTTTGACACCTTTTGAAGCTCTTCATATATTTCACAGATTTTCAGGCTCTTCATCTTTTTGCACACCGCTTCATGCTCCTCCTATTTTTCACACCGTTTCATGCTGCTCTCATTATTGACACATTTGGAAGCTATTCATATTTTTCACACCTTTGGAAGCTCTTCATATTTTTCACACATTTTCAGGCTTTTCATGTTTTCAACACCTCTTCATACTCCTCCTTTTTTTCAGTCCGTTTCATGTTCCTCATATTTTTCACACCTTTTAATGCTCTTCATATTTTTCACACCTTTTCAGGCTTTTCATGTTTTTCAACACCGCTTCATGCTCCTCCTATTTTTCAGACTGTTTCATGCTCCTCATATTTTTGACAGCTTTTGAAGCTGTTCATATTTTTCACACCTTTTCAGCCTCTTCATGTTTTTCAACCGTGCTTCATGTTCCTCCTATTTTTCACACCGTTTCATGCTCCTCATATTTTTGACACCTTTTGAAGATCTTAATATTTTTCACACCTTTTCAGGCTCTTCATGTTTTTGAACACCATTTCATGCTCCTCCTTTTTTTTGACACATTTTGAACGTCTTCATAATTTTCACACCTTTCAGTCTCTTCATGTTTTACAACACCGTTTCATGCTCCTCCTATTTTTCAGATCATTTCATGCTCCTCATATATTTCACATCTTTTGTAGCTCTTCATATTTTTCACACCTTTTCAGTCTCTTCAGGTTTCTCAACATCACTTCATGCTTCTCCTATTTTTCACACCGTTTCATGCTCCTCATATTTTTGACACCTTTTGAACCTTCTCATTTTTTCACAACTTTGGAAACTCTTCATATATTTCCCACCTTTTCAGGCTCTTAAAGTTTTCAACACCGCTTCATGCTCATCCTATTTTTCAGATCGTTTCATGCTCCTCATATTTTTGACACGTTTTGAGGCTCTTCATGTTTTTCACACCTTTTCAGGCTCTTCATGTTTTTCAACACTGTTTCATGCTGCTCCTATTTTTCAGACCGTTTCATGTTCCTCATATTTTTCACACCTTTGAGGCTCTTCATATTTTACAAAACTTTTCAGGTTCTTCATGTTTTTGACGACTGCTTCATGCTCCTCCTATTTTTCAGACCGTTTCATGCTCCTTATATATTTGACACCTTGTGAAGCTCCTCCTATTTTTCACACCTTTTCAGGCTCTTCATGTATTTCAACACCGTTTCATGCTCCTCCTATTTTTCAGACCGCTTCAGTCTCCTCATGTATTTCACACCTTTTCAAGCTCTTCATATTTTTCACACCTTTTCAGGCTCTTCATGTTTTTGAACACCGTTTCATGCTCCTCCTATTTTTCAGACCGTTTCATGCTCCTCATATTTTTGACACCTTTTGAACCTCCTCATTTTTCACAACTTTGGAAACTCTTCATATATTTCACACCTTTTCAGGCACTTCATGATTTCCACGACCACTTCATGCTCCTCCTATTTTTCAGACCGTTTCATGCTCATCTCATTTTTGACACCTTTGGAAGCTCTTCATATATTTCACACCTTTTGAAGCTCTTCATATTTTTCACACGTTTTCAGGCTCTTCATGTTTTTCAACACCGCTTCATGCTCCTCCTATTTTTCAGACCGTTTCATGCTCCTCATATTTTTGACACGTTTTGAGGCTCTTCATGTTTTTCACACCTTTTCAAGCTCTTCATGTTTTTGAACACCACTTCATGCTCCTCCTATTTTTCAGATCGTTTCATGCTCCTCATATTTTTGACACCTTTTGAAGCTCCTCATATTTTTCACACCTTTTGAAGCTCTTCATATATTTCACAACTTTTCAGGCACTTCATGTTTTTCAACACCACTTCATGCTCCTCCTATTTTTCAGACCGGTTCATTCTCCTCATATTTTTGACACCTTTTGAAGCTCTTCATATTTTTCACACCTTTTCAGGCTCTTCATGTTTTTCAACATCACTTCATGCTCCTCCTATATTTCAGACCGGTTCATGCTCCTCATATTTTTGAAACCTTTTGTAGCTCTTCATATATTTCACACCTTTTGAAGCTCTTCATATTTTTCACACGTTTTCAGGCTATTCAGGTTTTTCAACGCCGCTTCATGCTCCTACTATTTTCAGACCGTTTCCACCTCCTCATGTATTTCACACCTTTTGAAGCTCTTCATATATGTCACACCTTTTAGGCTCTTCGTCTTTTTAAAACCGTTTCATGCTCATCCTATTTTTCACACTGTTTCTTGCTCCTCATATATTTGACACCTTTTGAAGCTCTTCATATTTTTCACACCTTTTCAGGCTCTTCATGTTTTTCAACATCACTTCATGCTCCTCCTATATTTCAGACCGGTTCATGCTCCTCATATTTTTGAAACCTTTTGTAGCTCTTCATATATTTCACACCTTTTGAAGCTCTTCATATTTTTCACACGTTTTCAGGCTATTCAGGTTTTTCAACGCCGCTTCATGCTCCTACTATTTTCAGACCGTTTCCACCTCCTCATGTATTTCACACCTTTTGAAGCTCTTCATATATGTCACACCTTTTAGGCTCTTCGTCTTTTTAAAACCGTTTCATGCTCATCCTATTTTTCACACTGTTTCTTGCTCCTCATATATTTGACACCTTTTGAAGCTCTTCATATTTTTCACACCTTTTCAGGCTCTTCATGTTTATCAACACAGTTTCATGCTCTTCCTAATTTTCAGACCGTTTCATGCTCCTCATATTGTTGACACCTTTTGAAGCTCTTCATATTTTTCCACCTTTTCAGGCTTTTCATGTTTTTCAACACCGCTTCATGCTCCTCCAATTTTTCAGAAAGTTTCATGCTCCTCATATTTTTAACATCTTTTGAAGCTCTTCATATTTTTCACACCTTTTCATGCTCTTCATCTTTTTCAAAAAAGTTTCATGCTCATCCTATGTTTCATACTGTTTCACGCTCCTAATATTTTGACACCTTTTGAAGCTTTTTATATTTTTCACACCTTTTCAGGCTCTTCATGTTTTTGACCACCGCATCATGCTCCTCCTATTTTTCAGTCGTTTCATGCCTCTCATATTTTTTACACCTTTTGAAGCTCTTCATGTTTTTCACACCTTTTCATGCTCTTCATCTTTTTCAAAACCGTCTCATTCTCATCCTATTTTAAAGACTGTTTCATGCTCCTCATATTTTTGACACCTTTAGAACCTCTTCATATTTTTCACACCTTTTCATCTCTTCATGTTTTCAACACCGTTTCATGCTCCTCCTATTTTTCAGACCGATTCATGCTCCTCATATTATTGACACCTTTTGAAGCTCTTCTTTTTTTTTTTCACACATTTTGAAGCTTTTCATATTTTTCACAACTTTTCAGGCTCTTCATGTTTTTGAACACCGCTTCATGCTCCTCTTATTTTTTAGAGAGTTTCATGCTCCTCATGTATTTCACACCTTTTGAAGCTCTTCATATTTTTCACACCTTTTCAGGCTCTTCATATTTTGAACACCATTTCATGCTTCTCTTATTTTTCAGACCATTTCTTGCTCCTCATATTTATGACACCTTTTGAAGCTCTTCATATTTTTCACACCTTTTGAACCTGTTCATATTTTTCACACCATTTGAAGCTTTTCATATTTTTCACACGTTTTCAGGTTCTTCATGTTTTTCAACACCGCTTCATGCTCCTGCTAATTTTCAGACCCTTTCATGCTCCACATATTTTTGACACGTTTTGAAGCTCTTCATGTTTTTCACACCTTTTCAGGCTCTTCATGTCTTTCAACACCGTTTCATGCTCCTCCTATTTTTCAGACCTTTTAATGCTCCTCACATTTTTGACACCTTTTGTAGTTCTTCATATATTTCATACATTTTCAGGATCTTTATGTTTTTCAGCAACACTTCATGCTCCTCCTATTTTTAAGACCGCTTCATGCTCATCTCATTTTTCACACTTTTGAAACGGTTCATATTTTTCACACCTTTTGAAGATCTTCATATTTTTACAAGTTTTCAGGTTCTTCATGTTTTTCAACACCGCTTCATGCTCCTCGTATTTTTCAGACTATTTCATGCTCCACATATTTTTGACACGTTTTGAAGCTCTTCATATTTTTCACACCTTTTCAGGCTTTTTATGTTTCTGAACACCGCTTCAAGCTGCTCCTATATTTCACATCTTTTGAAGCTCTTCATTATTTTCACACCTTTTCAGGCTCTTCATGTTTTTGAACACAGCTTCATGCTCCTCCTATTTTTCAGACAGTTTAATGCTCCTCATGTATTTCAAACCTTTTGAAGCTCGTCATATATTTCACATCTTCTCAGGCTCTTCTTGTTTTGAACACCGTTTCATGCTCCTCCTATTTTTTAGACCGTTTTATACTCCTCATAATTTTGACACCTTTTGAAGCTCTTCATATTTTTCACAACTTTTCAGGCTCTTCATATTTTTCAACACCGTCTCATTCTACTCCTATTTTTCAGACCGTTTCATGCTCCTCATGTATTTCACACCTTTTGAAGCTTTTCACATTTTTCACACCTTTTCAGGCTCTTCATTTTATTCAACACCGCTTCATGATCTTCCTATTTTTCAGTCCATTTCATGCTCCTCATATTTTTGACACCTGTTGAAGTTCTTCATATTTTTCCACCTTTTCAGCTCTTCAAGTTTTTCAACACCACTTCATGCTCCTCCTATATTTCAGAGCGTTTCATGCTCCTCATATTTTTGACACCTTTTGAAGCTCTTCATATTTTTCACACCTTTTCAGGCACTTCATATTTTTCAACACCGCTTCATGCTCCTCCTATTTTTCACACCGTTTCATGCTCCACATATATTTGACACGTTTTGAAGCTCTTCATATTTTTCACACCTTTACAGGCTTTTTATGTTTTTGAACACCACTTCATGCTGCTCCTATATTTCATACCTTTTGAAGCTCTTCATATTTTCCACACCTTTTGAAGCTCTTCATATTTCTCAAACGTTTTCAGGCGCGTCATGTTTTTCAACACCCCTTCTTGCTCATCTATTTTTCAGACCGTTTCATGCTTCTCTCATTTCTGACATCTTTTGAAGCTCTTCATATATTTCACACATTTTCAGGCTCTTCATGTTTTTCAACACCACTTCATGCTCCTCCTATTTTTCAGACCGTTTCATGCTCATCTCACTTTTGACACATTTTGAAGCTCTTCATATTTTCCACACCTTTTGAAGCTCTTCATATTTTTCAAACGTTTTCAGGCTCTTCATGTTTTTCCACACCGCTTCATGCTCCTCCTATTTTTCAGATAGTTTCATGCCCCCTTTATTTTTGACACCTTTTGAAGCTCTTCATATTTTTCAAACCGTTTCATGCTCTTCATGTTTTTCAACACCGCTTCATGCTCCTCCTATTTTTCAAACCATTTCATGCTCCTCATATTTTTGACACCTTTTGAAGCTCTTCATATATTTCACACCTTTTCCACCTCTTCATGTTTTTCAACACTGCTTCTTGCTCCTCCAATTTTTCAAACCGTTTCATGCTCCTCCTATTTTTGATACCTTTTGAAGCTGTTCATATATTTCACACCTTTTCAGGCGTTTCATGTCTTTGAAAACCGTTTCATGCTCGTCATATTTTGACAGTTTTTGATGCTCTTCATATTTTTCACAGCTTTTCAGGCTCTTCATGTTTTTCAACACCACTTCATGCTCCTATTTTTCAGACCGTTTCCTGCTCCTCATATTTTTCACACATTTTCAAACTCTTCATATTTTTCACACCTTTTCAGGCTCTTCTTGTTTTTCAACACCGCTTCATGCTCCTCGTATTTTTCAGACAGTTTCATGTGCCTCCTCTTTTTAACACCTTTTGAAGGTCTTCATATTTTTCACACCTTTTCAGGCTCTTCATGTTTTTCCGCACCGCTTCCTGCTCTTCCTTTTTTTCAGACCGTTCCATGCTCCTCATATTTTTGACACCTTTTGAAGCTCTTCATATTTTGCACACCTTTTGAGGCTCTTTATGTTTTTCAACACCACTTCATGCTCCTCCTATTTTCAGACCGTTTAATGCTCCTCTTATTTTTGACACCTTTTGAAGCTCTTCATATTTTTCAAACCTCTTCAGGTTCTTCATATTTTTCAACACCGCTTCATGCTCCTCCTATTTTTCAGATAGTTTCATGCCCCCTCTATTTTTGACACATTTTGAAGCTCTTCATATTTTTCAAGCCTTTTCAGGCTCTTCATGTTTTTCAACACCGCTTCATGCTCCTCCTATTTTTCAAACCGTTTCATGCTCCTCATATTTTTGACACCTTTTGAAGCTCTTCATATATTTCACACCTTTTCCACCCCTTCATGTTTTCCAACACTGCTTCTTGCTCCTCCAATTTTTCGGACCGTTTCATGCTCCTCCTATTTTTGATAGCTTTTGAAGCTGTTCATATATTTCACACTTTTTCAGGCGTTTCATGTCTTGAACACCGTTTCATGCTCCTCATATTTTGACAGTTTTTGATGCTCTTCATATTTTTCACAGCTTTTCAGGCTCTTCATATTTTTCAACACCACTTCATGCTCCTATTTTTTAGACCGTTTCCTGCTCCTCATATTTTTGACACATTTTCAAACTCTTCATATTTTTCACACCTTTTCAGGCTCTTCTTGTTTTTCAACACCGGTTCATGCTCCTCCTATTTTTCATACCGTTTCATGCTCCTCATATTTTTGACACCTTTTGAAGCTGTCCATATTTTTCAAACCTTTTCAAGCTCTTCATGTTTTTAAACAGAGCTTCATTTTCCTCCTATTTTTCAGACCGTTTCATGCTCCACATATTTTTGACACCTTTTGAAGCTCTTCATATTTTTCAACCTTTTCTTGCTACCCATGTTTTTGAACACCGTTCCATGCTCCTCATATTTTTGACACCTTTGAAGCTCTTCAAAATTTTGACACCTTTTGAAGCTCTTCATATTTTTCAAACCTTTTCAAGCTCTTCATGTTTTTCAACACCGCTTCTTGCTCCTCCTATTTTTCAGACCGTTTCATGCTCCTCATATTTTTGACACCTTTTGAATCTCTTCATATATTTCACACCTTTTCAGGCTCTTCATGTTTTTGAACACCGCTTCATGATCCTCCTATTTTTCAGACCGTTTCATACACCTCATATTTTTTTCACCTTTTGAAGCTCTTCATATTTTTCACACCTTTTCAGGCTCCTCATGTTTTGCAACACCGCTTCATGCTCCTCCTATTTTTCAGACCATTTCATACTCATCATATTTTTGACACCTTTTGATGCTCTTCATATTTTTCACACCTTTTCATGCTCTTCATTTTTTCAACACCGCTTCATGCTCCTCCTATTTTTCAGACCGTTTCATGCTCATCTCATTTTTGACACCTTTGGAAGCTTTTCATATTTTTCACAACTTTTCAGGCTCTTCATGTTTTGAACACCGCTTCATGCTCCTCCTATTTTTCAGACCGTATCATGCTCCTCATATTTTTCACATCTTTTGAAGCTCTTCATATTTTTCACACCTTTTCAGGCTCTTCATATTTTTGAACACCTCTTCATCTTCCTCCTATTTTTCAGACCGTTTCTTGCTCCTCATGTATTTCACACCTTTTGAAGCTCTTCATATTTTTCACACCTTTTCAGGCTCTTCATGTTTTTCAACACCGCTTCATGCTCCTCCTATTTTTCAGACCGTTTCATGCTCCTCATATTTTTCTCACCTTTTGAAGCTCTTCATATTTTTCACACCTTTTCAGGCTCCTCATGTTTTGCAACACCGCTTCATGGTTCTCCTATTTTTCAGACCGTTTCATACTCCTCATATTTTTGACAACTTTTGATGCTCTTCATATTTTTCACACCTTTTCAGGCTCTTCATTTTTTCAACACCGCTTCATGCTCCGCCTATTTTTCAGACCGTTTCATGCTCATCTCATTTTTGACACCTTTGGAAGCTTTTCATATTTTTGACAATTTTTCAGGCTCTTCATGTTTTGAACACCGCTTCATGCTCCTCCTATTTTTCAACCGTATCATGCTCCTCATATTTTGACACCTTTTGAAGCTCTTCATATTTTTCACACCTTTTCAGTCTCTTCTTTTTCTTCAACACCACCTCATGCACCTCCTATTTTTCAGACCGTTTCATGATCATCTCATTTTTGACACCTTTTGAAGCGCTTCATATTTTTCACACCTTTTCAGGCTCCTCATTTTTTTCAACACCACTTCATTCTCCTCCTATTTTTCAGACCGTTTCATGCTCATCTCTTTTTTGACACCTTTTGAAGCTCTTCATATTTTTCACACATTTTGAAGCTCTTAATATTTTTCACACCTTTTCTGGCTCTTCATGTTTTTCAACACCGGTTCATGGTACTCCTATTTTTTAGACCGTTTCATGCTCCTCATATTTTTGACAACTTTTGAAGCTGTTCATATTTTTCACACCTTTTCAGGCTCTTCATTTTTTTCAACACTGCTTCATGCTCCTCCTATTTTTCAGAACGTTTCATGCTCCTTATAATTTTGACACCTTTTGAAGCTCTTCATATTTTTCACACCTTTTCAGGCTCTTCATGTTTTTCAACACCGCTTCATGCTCCTCCTATTTTTCAGACCGTCTCTTGCACCTCATATATTTCACACCTTTAGAAGCTATTCATATTTTTCACACATTTTCAGGCTCTTCATGTTTCTCAACACCGCTTCCTGCTCCTCCTCTTTTTCAGACCGTTTCATGCTCCTCATATTTTTGACACATTTTAAGCTCTTCATGTTTCTCACAGCTTTTCAGGTTCTTCATGTTTTTCAACACTACTTCATGCTCCTCCTATTTTTCAGACGGTTTCATGCTCATCTCATTTTTGACACCTTTTGAAGCTCTTCATATTTTTCACATCTTTTGAAGCTCTTCATATTTTTCACACGTTTTCAGGCTCTTCATGTTGTTCAACACCCTTTCTTGCTCCTCCTATTTTTCAGACCGTTTCATGCTCCTCATATTTTTGACACGTTTTGAAGCTCTTCATATTTTTCACACCTTTTCAGGCTCTTCATGTTTTTGAACACCGTTTCATAGTCCTCCTATTTTTCAGACCGTTTCATGCTCCTCATATTTTTGACACCTTTTGAAGCTCTTCATATTTTTCACTACTTTTCAGGGTCTTCCTGTTTTGAACACCGCTTCATGCTCCTCCTATTTTTCAAACCGTTTCATGCTCCTCATATTTTTGACACCTTTTGAAGCTCTTCATATTTTTCACACCTTTTCAGGCTCTTCATGTTTTTGAACACCATTTCATGCTCCTCCTATTTTACAGACCGTTTCATTCTCCTCATATTTTTGACACCTTTTGAAGCTCTTCATATATTTCACACCTTTTCAGGCTTTTCATTATTTTCAACACCACTTCATGGTCCTCTTATTTTTCAGACCGTTTCATGCTAATCTCATTTTGACACCTTTTGAAGCTCTTCATGTTTTTCACGTCTTCTGAAGCTCTTCGTATTTTTCACAAATTTTCAGGCTCTTTATGATTTTCAACACCGCTTCATGCTCCTCCTATTTTTCAGACCGTTTCATGTTCATCTCATTTTGACACCTTTTGAAGCTCTTCATATTTTTCACACCTTTTGAAGCTCTTCATATTTTGCATATTTTTGAAGTTCTTCATAATTTCACACGTTTTCAGACTCTTCATGTTTTTCAACACCACTTCATGCTCCTCCAATTTTTCAGACCGTTTCATGCTCCTCCTATTTTTGACACCTTTTGAAGCTCTTCATATTTTTCACACCTTTTCAGGCTCTTCATGTTTTTGAACACCGCTTCATGCTCCTCCTATTTTTCAGACCGTTTCATGCTCCTCATATTTTTGACAACTTTTGAAGCTTTTCATATTTTTCACACCTTGTCAGGCTCTTGAATTTTTTCAACACCACTTCATGCTCCTCCTTTTTTGCAGACCGTTTCATGCTCCTCATATTTTTGACACCTTTTGAAGCTCTTCATATTTTGCACACCTTTTCAGGCTCTTCATGTTTTTGAACACCGCTTCATGCTCCTCCTATTTTTCAGACCGTTTCATGCTCCTCATATTTTTGACAACTTTTGAAGCTTTTCATATTTTTCACACCTTGTCAGGCTCTTGAATTTTTTCAACACCACTTCATGCTCCTCCTTTTTTGCAGACCGTTTCATGCTCCTCATATTTTTGACACCCTTTGAAGCTCTTCATATTTTTGACACCTTTTGAAGCTCTTCATATTTCTCACACGTTTTCAGGCTCTTCATGATTTTCAACACCGATTCATGCTCCTCCTCTTTTTCAGACCGTTTCATGCTCCTCATATTTTTGATACCTTTTGAATCTCCTCATATTTTTTACACCTTTTGAACCTCTTCATATATTTCACACTTTTTCAGGCTCTTCATGTTTTTCAACACGGCTTCATGCTCCTCCTATTTTTCAGACCGTTTCATGCTCCTCATATTTTTCACACCTTTTGAAGCTCTTCATATTTTTCACACCTTTTAAGCCTCTTCATGTTTTTTAACACCGCTTCATGCTCCTCCTATTTTCAAGACAGTTTCATACTCCTCATGTATTTCATACCTTTTGAAGCTCCTCATATTTTTCACACCTTTTCAGGCTCTTCATATTTTTGAAAACCGCTTCATGCTCCTCCTATTTTTAAGACCGTTTCATGCTCCTCATATATTTCACACCTTTTGAAGTTCTTCATATTTTTCACACCTTTTCAGGCTCTGCATGTTTTTCAACACCGTTTCATGCTCCTCCTATTTTTCAGACCGTTTCATGCTCCTCATATTTTTGACACATTTTGAAGTTCTTGATATATTTCACACCTTCTCAGGCTCTTCATTTTTTGGAACACGACTTCTTGCTCCTCCTATTTTTCAGACCGTTTCATGCTCATCTCATTTTTGACACCTTTTGAAGCTCTTCATATATTTGACACCATTTGAAGCTCTTCATATTTTTCACAACTTTTCAGGCTCTGCATGTATTTGAACACCGTTTCATGCTACTCCTATATTTCAGACCGATTCTTGCTGCTCATATATTTGACACCTTTTGAAACTCTTCATATTTTTAACACCTTTTCAGGCTCTTCATGTTTTTCAACACCGCTTCATGCTCCTCCTATTTTTCAGACCGTTTCATGCTCCTCATATTTTTGACACCTTTTGATGCTCTTCATATTTTTCACACCTTTTCAGGCTTTTCATGTTTTTGCACACCGCTTCATGCTCCTCCTATTTTTCACACCTTTTGAAGCTCTTCATATTTTTCACCCTTTTCAGTCTCTTCATGTTTTTAACACGGTTTCATGCTCCTCCTATTTTTCAGACCGTTTCATGCTCCTCATATTTTTGACACCTTTTGAAGCTCTTCATATTTTTCACATCTTTTCAGGCTCTTCATGTTTTTCAACACCGCTTCATGCTCCACCTATTTTTCAGACGGTTTCATGCTCATCTCTTTTTTGACACCTTTTGAAGCTCTTCATATTTTTCATACCTTTTGAAGCTCTTCATATTTTTCACTCGTTTTCACGCTCTTCATGTTTTTCAACACCGCTTCATGCTCCTCCTATTTTTCAGACGGTTTCATGCTCCTCATATTTTTGACACCTTTTGAAGCTCTTCATATTTTTCAAACCTTTTCAGGCTCTTCATGTTTTTGAACACTGCTTCATGCTCCTCGTATTTTTCAAACCATTTCATGATCCTCATGTATTTCACATCTTTGAACCTCTTCATATTTTTCACACCTTTTCAGGCTCTTCATGTGTTTCAACACCACTTCATGCTCCTCAGCTTTTTCAGACCGTTTCATGCTCATTTCATTTTTGAAACATTTTGAAGCTCTTCATATTTTTCACACCTTTTGAATCTCTTCATATTTTTGACACCTTTTCAGGCTCTTCATGTTTTTGAACACCTCTGCATGCTCCTCCTATTTTTCAGGGCGTTTAATGCTCCTCATGTATTTCACACCTTTTGAAGCTCTTCATATTTTTGACACCTTTTCAGGCTCTTCATATTTTGCAACACCGCTTCATGCTGTTCCTATTTTTCAGACCGTTTCTTGCTCCTCATATTTTTGAGACCTTTTGAAGCTCTTCATATCTTTCACACCTTTTCAGGCTCTTCATGTTTTTCAATACCACTTCATGCTCCACATATTTTTCAGACCGTTTCATGCTCATCTCATTTTTGACACCTTTTAAACCTCTCCATATTTTTCACACCTTTTGAAGCTCTTCATATTCTTCATACGTTTTCATGCTCTTTATGTTTTTCAACACCGCTTCTTGCTCCTCCTATTTTTCAGACCGTTTCATGCTCATCTCATTTTTGACACCTTTTAAATCTCTTCATATTTTTCACACCTTTTGAGGCTCTTCATATTTTTCACACCTTTTGAGGCTCTTCATATTTTTCATATTTTTGAAGCTCTTCATATTTTTCACACCTTTTCAGGCTCTTCATATTTTTGAACACCGCTTCATGCTCCTCCTATTTTTCAGAGAGTTTCATGCTCCTCATGTATTTCACACCTTTTGAAGCTCTTCATATTTTTCACACCTTTTCAGGCTCTTCATGTTTTTCAACGCCGCTTCATGCTCCTCCTCTTTTTCAGACCGTTTCATGCACCTCCTATTTTTCTCACCTTTTGAAGCTCTTCATATTTTTCACACCTTTTCAGGCTCCTCATGTTTTGCAACACCACTTCATGCTCCTCCTATTTTTCAGACCGTTTCATACTCCTCATATTTTTGACACCTTTTGATGCTCTTCATATTTTTCACACCTTTTCCGGCTCTTCATTTTTTCAACACCGCTTCATGCTCCTCCTATTTTTCAGACAGTTTCATGCTCATCTCATTTTTGACACCTTTGGAAGCTTTTCATATTTTTCACAATTTTTCAGGCTCTTCATGTTTTGAACACCGCTTCATGCTCCTCCTATTTTTCAGACCGTATCATGCTCCTCATATTTTGACATCTTTTGAAGCTCTTCATATATTTCACACCTTTTCAGTCTCTTCTTTTTTTTCAACACCACCTCATGCACCTCCTATTTTTCAGACCGTTTCATGATGATCTCATTTTTGACACCTTTTGAAGCTCTTCATATTTTTCACACCTTTTCAGGCTCCTCATTTTTTTCAACACCACTTCATTCTCCTCCTAATTTTCAGACCGTTTCATGCTCATCTCTTTTTTGACACCTTTTGAAGCTCTTCATATTTTTCACACATTTTGAAGCTCTTAATATTTTTCACACCTTTTCTGGCTCTTCATGTTTTTCAACACCGGTTCATGGTACTCCTATTTTTTAGACCGTTTCATGCTCCTCATATTTTTCCACCTTTTGAAGCTGTTCATATTTTTCACATCTTTTCAGTCTCTTCATTTTTTGCAACACTGCTTCATGCTCCTCCTATTTTTCAGACCATTTCATGCTCATCTCATTTTTGACACCTTTTGAAGCTCTTCATATATTTCACACCTTTTGAAGCTCTTCATAATTTTCACATCTTTTCAGGATCTTCATGTTTTTCAACAACTTTTCATGATCCTCCTATTTTTTAGACCGATTCATGCTCCTCATATTTTTGACACCTTTAGAAGCTCTTCATATATTTCACACCTTTTCAGGCTGTTCATGTTTTTCAACACCACTTCATGCTCCTCGTATTTTTAAGACCGTTTCATGCTCCTCATATTTTTGACACCTTTAGAAGCTCTTCATATTTTTCACACATTTTCAGGCTCTTCATGTTTCTCAACACCGCTTCCTGCTCCTCCTCTTTTTCAGACCGTTTCATGCTCCTCATATATTTGACACATTTTGAAGCTCTTCATGTTTCTCACAGCTTTTCAGGTTCTTCATGTTTTTCAACACTACTTCATGCTCCTCCTATTTTTCAGACGGTTTCATGCTCATCTCATTTTTGACACCTTTTGAAGCTCTTCATATTTTTCACATCTTTTGAAGCTCTTCATATTTTTCACACGTTTTCAGGCTCTTCATGTTGTTCAACACCCTTTCTTTCTCCTCCTATTTTTCAGACCGTTTCATGCTCCTCATATTTTTGACACCTTTTGAAGCTCTTCATATTTTTCACATCTTTTGAAGCTCTTCATATTTTTCACACGTTTTCAGGCTCTTCATGTTGTTCAACACCCTTTCTTGCTCCTCCTCTTTTTCAGACCGTTTCATGCTCCTCATATTTTTCACACCTTTTGAAGCTCTTCATATTTTTTACACCTTTTCAGGCTCTTCATGTTTTTGAACACCACTTCATGGTCCTTATATTTTTCAGAGAGTTTCATGCTCCTCATGTATTTCACACCTTCTGAAGCTCTTCATATTTTTCACACCTTTTCAGGCTCTTCATGTTTTTCCACACCACTTCATGCTTCTCCTAATTTTCAGCTCTTTCATGCTCCTCATGTATTTCACACCTTTTGAAGCTTTTCATATTTTTCACACCTTTTCAGGCTCTTCATGTTTTTCAACACCGTTTCATGCTCCTCCTCTTTTTCAGACCGTTTCATGCTCCTCATATATTTCACACCTTTTGAAGCTCTTCATATTTTTCACACCTTTCGAGGCTCTTCATATTTTTCATATTTTTGAAGCTCTTCATATTTTTCACACCTTTTCAGGCTCTTCATATTTTTGAACACCGCTTCATGCTCCTCCTATTTTTCAGAGAGTTTCATGCTCCTCATGTATTTCACACCTTTTGAAGCTCTTCATATTTTTCACACCTTTTCAGGCTCTCCATGTTTTTCCACACCACTTCATGCTTCTCCTAATTTTCAGCTCTTTCATGCTCCTCATGTATTTCACACCTTTTGAAGCTTTTCATATTTTTCACACCTTTTCAGGCTCTTCATGTTTTTCAACGCCGCTTCATGCTCCTCCTCTTTTTCAGACCGTTTCATGCTCCTCATATTTTTGACACCTTTTGAAGCTCTTCATATTTTCACACCTTTTCGGGCTCTTCATGTTTTGAACACCGCTTCATACTCCTCCTATATTTCAGACAGTTTCATGCTCATCTCATTTTTGACACCTTTTGAAGCTTTTCATATTTTTCACAACTTTTCAGGCTCTTCATGTTTTGAACACCTCTTCATGCTAATCCTATTTTTCAAGCCATAACATGCTCCTCATATTTTTCACACCTTTTGAAGCTCTTCATATTTTTTACACCTTTTCAGGCTCTTCATGTTTTTGAACACCACTTCATGCTCCTTATATTTTTCAGAGAGTTTCATGCTCCTCATGTATTTCACACCTTCAGAAGCTCTTCATATTTTTCACACCTTTTCAGGCTCTTCATGTTTTTCCACACCACTTCATGCTTCTCCAAATTTTCAGCTCTTTCATGCTCCTCATGTATTTCACACCTTTTGAAGCTTTTCATATTTTTCACACGTTTTCAGGCTCTTCATGTTTTTCAACACCGCTTCATGCTCCTCCTCTTTTTCAGACCGTTTCATGCTCCTCATATTTTTGACACCTTTTGAAGCTCTTCATATTTCTCACACCTTTTCAGGCTCTTCATGTTTTTCAACACCGCTTCATGCTCCTCCTATTTTTCAGACCGTTTCATGCTCCTCATATTTTTGACAGCTTTTGAAGCTCTTCATATTTTTCACACCTTTTCAGGCTCTTCATATTTTTGAACACCGCTTCATGCTCCTCCTTTTTTTTAGACCTTTTCATGCTCCTCATATTTTTCACACCTTTTGAAGCTCTTCATATTTTTCACACGATTTCAGGCTCTTCATGTTTTTGAACACCATTTCATGCTCCTCCTATTTTGCAGACCGTTTCTTGCTCCTCATATTTTTGACACCTTCTGAAGCTCTTCATATTTTTCACACCTTTTGAAGCTCTTCATATTTTTCATATTTTTGAAGCTCTTCATATTTTCACACGTTTTCAGACTCTTCATGTTTTTCAACACCGCTTCATGATCCTGCTATTTTTCAGACCGTTTCATGCTCCTCATATATTTCACACCTTTTGAAGCTCTTCATATTTTTCACACCTTTTGAAGCTCTTCATATTTTTCATATTTTTGAAGCTCTTCATATTGTTCACACCTTTTCAGGCTCTTCATATTTTTGAACACACCTTCATGCTCCTCCTATTTTTCAGAGAGTTTCATGCTCCTCATGTATTTCACACCTTTTGAAGCTCTTCATATTTTTCACACCTTTTCAGGCTCTTCATGTTTTTTCACACCACTTCATGCTTCTCCTAATTTTCAGCTCTTTCATGCTCCTCATGTATTTCACACCTTTTGAATCTTTTCATATTTTTCACACCTTTTCAGGCTCTTCATGTTTTTCAACACCGCTTCATGCTCCTCCTCTCTTTCGGACCGTTTCATGCTCCTCATGTTTTTGACACCTTTTGAAGCTCTTCATATTTTTCACACCTTTTCGGGCTCTTCATGTTTTGAACACCGCTTCATACTCCTCCTATATTTCAGACAGTTTCATGCTCATCTCATTTTTGACACCTTTTGAAGCTCTTCATATTTTTCACACCTTTTCGGGCTCTTCATGTTTTGAACACCGCTTCATGCTCCTCCTATTTTTCAGACCGTATCATGCTCCTCATATTTTGACATCTTTTGAAGCTCTTCATATATTTCACACCTTTTCAGTCTCTTCTTTTTTTTCAACACCACCTCATGCACCTCCTATTTTTCAGACCGTTTCATGATGATCTCATTTTTGACACCTTTTGAAGCTCTTCATATTTTTCACACCTTTTCAGGCTCCTCATTTTTTTCAACACCACTTCATTCTCCTAATTTTCAGACCGTTTCATGCTCATCTCTTTTTTGACACCTTTTGAAGCTCTTCATATTTTTCACACATTTTGAAGCTCTTAATATTTTTCACACCTTTTCTGGCTCTTCATGTTTTTCAACACCGGTTCATGGTACTCCTATTTTTTAGACCGTTTCATGCTCCTCATATTTTTCCACCTTTTGAAGCTGTTCATATTTTTCACATCTTTTCAGTCTCTTCATTTTTTGCAACACTGCTTCATGCTCCTCCTATTTTTCAGACCATTTCATGCTCATCTCATTTTTGACACCTTTTGAAGCTCTTCATATATTTCACACCTTTTGAAGCTCTTCATAATTTTCACATCTTTTCAGGATCTTCATGTTTTTCAACAACTTTTCATGATCCTCCTATTTTTTAGACCGATTCATGCTCCTCATATTTTTGACACCTTTAGAAGCTCTTCATATATTTCACACCTTTTCAGGCTGTTCATGTTTTTCAACACCACTTCATGCTCCTCCTATTTTTAAGACCGTTTCATGCTCCTCATATTTTTGACACCTTTAGAAGCTCTTCATATTTTTCACACATTTTCAGGCTCTTCATGTTTCTCAACACCGCTTCCTGCTCCTCCTCTTTTTCAGACCGTTTCATGCTCCTCATATATTTGACACATTTTGAAGCTCTTCATGTTTCTCACAGCTTTTCAGGTTCTTCATGTTTTTCAACACTACTTCATGCTCCTCCTATTTTTCAGACGGTTTCATGCTCATCTCATTTTTGACACCTTTTGAAGCTCTTCATATTTTTCACATCTTTTGAAGCTCTTCATATTTTTCACACGTTTTCAGGCTCTTCATGTTGTTCAACACCCTTTCTTGCTCCTCCTATTTTTCAGACCGTTTCATGCTCCTCATATTTTTGACACCTTTTGAAGCTCTTCATATTTTTCACATCTTTTGAAGCTCTTCATATTTTTCACACGTTTTCAGGCTCTTCATGTTGTTCAACACCCTTTCTTGCTCCTCCTCTTTTTCAGACCGTTTCATGCTCCTCATATTTTTCACACTGTTTCATTCTCCTCATATTTATGTCAACTTTTGAAACTCTTCATTTTCTTCACACCTTTTCATGCTCTTCATGTTTTTGAACACTGCTTCATGCTCCTCCTATGTTTCAAACCGTTTCATGCTCCTCATATTTTTGAAACCTTTTGAAGTTCGTCATATATTTCACACCTTTCCAGGCTCTTCATGTTTTTAAACACCTCTTCATTCTTCTCCTGTTTTTCAGACCATTTCATGCTCCTCATATTTTTCACACTTTTTGAAGCTCTTCATATTTTTCACACTTTTTGAAGCTCTTCATACTTTTCACACCTGTCAGGCTCTTCATGTTTTTGAACACCGCTTCCTGCTCCACCTATTTTTCAGATCGCTTATGCTCCTCATATTTTTCACACTTTTTGAAGCTCTTCATATTTTTCACACTTTTTCAGGCTCTTCATGTTTTTGAACACCGCTTCATGCTCCTCCTATTTTTCAGACCGTTTCATGCTCCTCAGGTATTTCACACCTTTTGAACCTCTTCGTATTTCGCACACCTTTTCAGGCTCTTCATGTTTTTCACAACCACTTCATGCTCTTCCTATTTTTCAGACCGTTTCATGCTCCTCATATTTTTGATACCTTTGAAGCTCTTCATATTTTTCACACCTTTTCAGGCTCTTCATGTTTTGAACACCATTTCATGCTCCTCCTATTTTTCCGACCGTTTCATGCTCCTCATCTTTTACACACCTGTTCAAGCTCTTCATATTTTTCACACAATTTCAGGCTCTTCATGTTTTTCAACACCGCTTCATGCTCCTCCTATTTTTTCAGACCGTTTAATGCTCTTCCTATTTTTGACACGTTTTGAGGCTCTTCATATTTTTCTCACCTTTTCAGGCTCTTCATGTTTTCGAACACCGCTTCATGCTCCTCCTATTTTTGAGACCGTTTTATGCTCCACATGTATTTCACAGCTTTTGAATCTCTTCAGAATTTTCCCACCTTTCAGGCTCTTCATGTTTTTGAACACCGTTTCATGGTCTTCCTATTTTTCAGACCGTTTCATGCTCCTCATATTTTTGACACCTTTAGAAACTCTTCATATTTTTCACACCTTTTCAGGTTCTTCATGTTTTTGAACATCGTTTCATGCTCCTCCTATTTTTCAGACCATTTCATGCTCCTCATATTTTTGACACATTTTGAATCTCTTCATATTTTTCACACCTTTTCAGGCTCTTCATGTTTTTGAACACCGCTTCATTCTCCTCCTATTTTTCAGACCGTTTCATGCTATTCATGTATTTAATACCTTTTGAAGCTCTTCATATTTTTCACACCTTTTCAGGCTCTTCATGTTTTTGAACACCTTTTCATGCTCCTCGTATTTTTCTGACCGTTTCCTGCTCCTCATATTTTTGACCCTTTTTGAACCTCCTCATATTTTTCGCACCTTTTGAACCTCTTCATATATTTCACATCATTTCAGGCTCTTCATGTTTTTCAACACCACTTCATGCTCCTCCTATTTTTCAGACCGTTTCATGCTCCTCATAATTTAGACACGTTTTGAAGCTCTTCAAATTTTTCACACCTTTTCAGGCTCTTCATCTTTTTCAACACCACTTCATGCTCCTCCTCTTTTCCAGAGCGTTTCATTGTCCTCATATTTTTGACACCTTTAGAAGCTCTTTATATTTTTCACAACTTTTCAGGCTCTTCATGTTTTTCATAACCGCTTCATGCTCCTCCTATTTTTCAGACAGTTTCATTCCTCTCATGTATTTCACACCTTTTGAAGCTCTTCATATTTTTCACACCTTTTCAGGCTCTTCATGTTTTTGAACACCACTTCATGCTCCTCCTATTTTACACACAGTTTCATGCTCCAAATGTATTTCACACCTTTTGAAGCTCTTCTTATTTTTCACACATTTTGAGGCTCTTCATTTGTTTGAACACCGTTTCATGCTGCTCCTAATTTTCAGACCGTTTCATTCTCATCTCATTTTGACAGCTTTTGAAGCTCTTCATATTTTCACGCCTTTTGAAGCTCTTCATATATTTCACACCTTTTCAGGCTCTTCTTTTTTTTCAACACCACTTCATGCTCCTCCTAATTTTCAGACCGTTTCATGATCATCTTATTTTGACAGCTTTTGAAGCTCTTCATATTTTCACACCTTTTGAAGCTCTACATATTATTCACATCTTTTCAGGCTCTTCATGATTTTCAACAACATTTCATGCTCCTCCTATTTTTCAGACTGTTTCATGGTCGTAATGTATTTCACACCTTTTGAAGCTCTTTATATTTTTCACACCTTGTCAGGCTCTTCATGTTTCTGAACAGTGCTTCATGCTCCTCCTATTTTTCAGACCGTTTCATGCTCTTCATATTTTTGACTCATTTTGAAGCTCTTCATGTTTTTCACACCTTTTCAGGCTGTTCATGTTTTTGAACACCACTTCATGATCCTCCTATTTTTCAGACCATTTCATGCTCTTCATAATTTTGACCCATTTTGAAGCTCTTCATATATTTCACACCTTTTCAGGCTCTTCATGTTTTTCAAAACCACTTCATGCTCCTCCTAATTTTCAGACCGTTTCATGTTCTTCTCATTTATGACACATTTTGAAGCTCTTCATATTTTTCACACCTTTTCAGGCTCTTCATGTGTTTGAACACAGCTTCATGCTCCTCCTATTTTTCAGACCGTTTCATGCTCGTCATATTTTTGACACCTTTTGAAGCTCTTCATATTTTTCACACCTATTCAGGCTCTTCATGTTTTTGAACACCGTTTCATGATCCTCCTATTTTTCAGACCGTTTCATGCTCCTCATATATTTGACACATTTAGAAGCTCTTCATATTTTCACACCTTTTCAGGATCTTCATATTTTTCAACACCGCTGCATGCTCCTCCTATTATTCAGACGGTTTCATGTTGATCTCATTTTTGACACCTTTTGAAGCTCTTCATATTTTCACACCTTTTGAAACTCTTCATATTTTTCACACCTTTTCAGGCCCTTCATGATTTTCAACACCGGTTCATGCTCCTCCAATTTTTAAGACCGTTTCATGCTCCTCATATTTTTGACACCTTTAGAAGATCTTCATATTTTTCACACCTTTTCAGGCTCTTCATATTTTTCAACACCGCATCATGCTCCTCCTATTTTTCAGACCGTTTCATGCACCTCATATTTTTCACACCTTTTAAAGCTCTTCATATTTTTCACACCTTTTCATGCTCCTTATGTTTTTCAACACCGATTCATTCTCCTCCTATTTTTCAGACCGTTTCATGCTCCTCATATTCTTGACACCTTTTAAAGCTCTTCATATTTTTCACACCTTTTCAGGCTCTTCATATTTTTCAACACCGCTTCATGCTCCTCCTATTTTTCAGACGGTTTCTTGTTGATCTCATTTTTGACACCTTTTGAAGCTCTTCATATTTTTCACACCTTTTGAAACTCTTCATATTTTTCACACTTTTTCAGGCTCTTCATGTTTTTCACACATTTTCAGGCTCTTCATGTTTTTCAACACCGTTTCATGCTGTTTCTATTTTTCAGACAGTTTCATGCTCCTCATATTTTTCACATCTTTTGAAGCTCTTCATATTTTTCACACCTTTTCAGACTTTTCATGTTTTTCAACACCGCTTCATGCTCCTGCTATTTTTCAGACTGTTTCATGCTCCTCATATTTTTGACACCTTTAGAAGCTCTTCATATTTTTCAAACCTTTTCAGGCTCTTCATGTTTTTGAACACTGCTTCATGCTCCTCCTATTTTTCAGACCGTTTCATGCTCCTCATATTTTGACACCTTTTGAAGCTTTTCATATTTTTCACACCTTTTCAGGCTCTTCAAGTTTTTCAACACCACTTCATGCTCTTCCTTTTTTGCAGACCATTTCATGCTCCTCATATTTTTGACACCTTTTGTTGCTCTTCATATTTTTCACACCTTTTCAGGCTCTTCTTATTTTTCAAACAAGTGAAGCTCTTCATATTTTTCACACTTTTTCAGGCTTTTCATGTTTAGAATACCGCTTCATGCTCCTCCTATTTTTCTGACCGTTTCTTCCTCCTCATGTATTTCACACCTTGTGAAGCTCTTCGTATTTTTCACACCTTTTCAGGCTCTTCATGTTTTTGAACACCGTTTTATGCTGCTTCTATTTTTCAGACCGTTTCATGCTCCTCATATATTTTAAACCTTTGAATCTCTTCATATTATTCACACCTTTTCAGGCTGTTCATGTTTTTCAACAACGCTTCATGATCCTCCTATTTTTCAGACCGTTTCATGCTCCTCATAATTTTGACACCCTTTGAAGCTCCTCTTATATTTCACACCTTTTCAGACTCTTCATGTTTTCGAACACCACTTCAAGTTCCTCCTATTTTTGCGACGGTTTCATGCTCCTCATGTATTTCACTCCTTTTGAAGCTCTTCATATTTTTCACACCTTTTCAGGCTCTTCATGATTTTCAACCCCACTTCATGCTCCTCCTATTTTTCAGACCGTTTCATGTTCCTCATATTTTTGACACCTTTTGAAGCTCTTCATATTTTCTACACCATTTCAGGCTCTTCATGTTTTTCAACACAGCTTCATGCTCCTCTAATTTTTCAGACCATTTGGTGCTCCTCATATTTTTCACAGCATTTGAAGCTCTTCCTATTTTTCACACCTTTTCAGGCTCTTCATGTTTTTCAACACCACTTCATGCTCCTCCTATTTTTCAGACCGTTTCATGCTCCTCATATTTTTGACACCTTTTGAAGCTCTTCATATTTTTCACACCTTTTCAGGCTCCTCCTGTTTTTGAACACCGTTTCATGCTCCTACTATTTTTCAGACCATTTCATGCTCCTCATATTTTTGACACCTTTTGAAGCTCTTCATATTTTTCACACCTTTTCAGGCTCTTCAAGTTTTTGAACAATGCTACAATGCTCCTCCTATTTTTCAGACCGTTTCATGCTCCTCATATTTTTGACCTCTTTTAAAGCTCTTCATATTTTTCACGCCTTTTGAAGCTCTTCATATATTTCACACTTTTTCAGGCTCTTCATATTTTTCAACACCACTTCATGCTTCTCCTATTTCTCAGACCGTTTCATGCTCATCTCATTTTTGACAGCATTTGAAGCTCTTCATATTTTTCACAACTTTTGAAGCTCTTCATATTTTTCACACCTTTTCAGGCTCCTCATGTTTTTCAGCACCGCTTCATGCTCCTCCTATTTTTCAGACCGTTTCATGCTCCTCTCATTTCTGAAATCTTTTGAAGCTCTTCATATATTTCACACATTTTCAGGCTGTTAATGTTTTTCAACACGGCTTCATGCTCCTCCTATTTTTCAGACCGTTTCATGCTCATCTAATTTATGACACCTTCTGAAGCTCTTCATAGTTTTCACAAATTTTCAGGCTCTTCATATTTTTGAACACCGCTTCATGCTCCTCCTATTTTTCAGACCGTTTCATGCTCCTCATTTATTTCACACATTTTGAAGCTCTTCATATTTTACACACCTTTTCAGGCTCGTCATGATTTTCAACAACACTTCATGCTCCTCCTATTTTTCAGACAGTTTCATGCTCATCTAATTTTTGACACCTTTTGAAGCTCTTCATATATTTCACACCTTTTGAAGCTCTTCATATTTTTCACATTTTTGAAGCTCTTCAGATTTTTCACACGTTTTCAGGCTCTTCATGTTTTTGAACACCGCTTCATGCTCCTCATATATTTCAGACCGTTTCATGCTCCTCATATTTGTGACACCTTTTGAAGCTCTTCGTATTTTTCACACATTTTCACGCTCTTCATGTTTTTCATCATGACTTCATGCTCCTCCTATTTTTCAGACCGTTCATGCTCCTCATATTTTTGACACCTTTTGAAATCTTCATATACTTCACACCTCTTCAGATTCTTCATTTTTTTGAAAAGAACTTCATGCTCCTTCTATTTCTCAGACCGTTTCATGGTCATCTCATTTTTGACACCTTTTGAAGCTCCTCATATTTTTCATTCCTTTTGAAGATCTTCATATTTTTCACACGTTTTCAGGCTCTTCATATTTTTCAACACCGCATCATGCTTCTCCTATTTTTCAGACAGTTTCATTCTCCTCATATTTTTGACACATTTTGAAGCTCTTCATATTTTTCACACCTTTTCAGGCTCTTCATGTTTTTCAACACTGTTTCATGATCCTCCTATTTTTCAGACCGTTTCATGCACCTCATAATTTTGACACCTTTTGAAACTCTTCTTATATTTCACACCTTTTCAGACTCTTCATGTGTTCGAACACCACTTCAAGTTCCTCCTATTTTTGCGACCGTTTAATGCTCTTCATATTTTTGACACCTTTTGAAGCTCTTCATATTTTTCACACCTTTTGAAGCTCTTCATATATTTCACACATTTTCAGGCTCTTCATGTTTTTCAACACCACTTCATGCTCCTCCTATTTTTCAGACCGTTTCTTGCTCATCTAATTTTTGACACCTTTTGAAGCTCTTCATATATTTCACACCTTTTGAAGCTCTTCATATTTTTCACATTTTTGAAGCTCTTCAAATTTTTCACACCTTTTCATGCTCTTCATGTTTTTGAACACCGCTTCATGATCCTCCGGTTTTTCAGACCGTTTCATGCTCCTCATATTTTTGACACCTTTTGAAGCTTTTCATATTTTTTACAACATTTCAGGCTTTTCATGTTTTTGAACACCTCTTCATGCTCCTCGTATTTTTCACACCATTTGAAGCTCTTCATATTTTTCACACCTTTTCAGGCTCTTCATGTTTTTCAACACCGCTTCATGCTACTCCTATTTTTCAGACCGATTAATGCTCCTCCTGTACTTCACACCTTTTGTAGCTCTTCCTATTTTTCTCACATTTTCAGGCTCTTCATGTTTTTCAACACCGCTTCATGCTCCTCTAATTTTTCAGACCGATTCATGCTCCTCAAGTATTTCACACCTTTTGAGGCTTCATGTTTTTCAACACCACTTTATGCTCCACATATTTTTCAGACCGTTTCATGCTCATCTCATTTTTGACACCTTTTGAAGCTCTTCATATTTTTCACACCTTTTGAAGCTCTTTATATTTTTCAAAAGTTTTCAGATCTTCATGTTTTTCAACACCGCTTCTTGATCCTCCTATTTTTCAGACCGTTTCATGCTCCTCCTAATTTTCACACCTTTTGAAGCACCTCAAATTTTTCACACCTTTTCAGGCTCTTCATGTTCTTGAACACCATTTCATGATCCTCCTATTTTTCAGACCGTTTCATGCTCCTCATATTTTTGACACCTTTTGAAGCTCTTCATATTTTTCACAGCTTTTCAGGCTCTTCATGTTTTTCAACACCGCTTTATTCTCCTCATATTTTTCAGACCGTTTCATGCGCCTCATATTTTGGATATCTTTTGAAGCTCGTCATATTTCTAACAACTTTTCAGGATCTTCATGTTTTCAACACAGTTTCATGCTCCTCCTATTTTTCAGACCGTTTCATGCGCCTCATATTTTGACTCCTTTTGAAGCTCTTCATATTTTTCACACATTTTCAGGCTCTTCATGTTTTTCAACACCGTTTCTTGCTCATCCTCTTTTTCAGACCGTTTCATGCCCCTCATATTTTTGACACCTTTTCAAGCTCTTCACATTTTTCAAACCTTTTCAGGCTCTTCATGTTTTTGAACAACGTTTCATGCTCCTCCTATTTTTCAGACAGTTTCATGCCCCTCATATTTTTGACACCTTTTCAAGCTCTTCACATTTTTCAAAACATTTCAGGCTCTTCATGTTTTGAACACCGTTTCATCCTCCTCTTAATTTTCAGACCGTTTCATGCTCCTCATATATTTGACACCTTTTGAAGCTCTTCATATTTTTCACAACTTTTCAGGTTCTTCATGTTTTCAACACCACTTCACGCTCCTCCTATATTTCTGACCGTGTCATGCTCCTCATATTTTTGACAACTTTTGAAGCTCTTCATATTTTTCACACCTTTTCAGGCTCTTCATGTTTTTCTACACCGCTTCATGCTCCTCCTATTTTTGACATCTTTTGAAGCTCTTCATATATTTCACACCTTTTCAGGGTTTTCATGTTTTTGAACACCGTTTCATGCTCCTCATATTTTTCAGACCGTTTCATGCTCCTCATATTTTTGACACCTTTTGAAACTCTTCATATTTTTCACAATTTTTCTGGCTCCTCATGTTTTTGAACACCGTTTCATGCTCCTCCATTTTTTCAGACCGTTTCATGCTCCTCATATTTGACACCTTTTGAAGCTCTTCATATTTTTCACACCTTTTCAGGCTCTTCATATTTTTCAACAAGGTTTCATGCTCCTCCTATTTTTCAGACGGTTTCATGTTCCTCATATGTTTGACACCTTTTGAAGCTCTTCATATTTTTCACACCTTTCCAGGCTCTTCATATTTTTGAACACCGATTAATGCTCCTCCTATTTTTCAGACCGTTTCTTGCTCCTCATATTTTTGACACCTTTTGAAGCTCTTCATATTTTTCACACCTTTCCAGGCTCTTCATATTTTTGAACTACGATTAATGCTCCTCCTATTTTTCAGACCGTTTCTTGATCCTCATATTTTTGACACCTTTTGAAGCTCTTCATATTTTTCACACCTTTTCAGGCTCTACATATTTTTCAACACAACTTCATGCTCCTCCTTTATTTGAGACCGTTTCATGCTCCTCATATTTTTGACACCTTTTGAAGCTCTCCATAGATTTCACACCTTTTCAGGCTCTTCATGTTTTTCTACACCGCTTCTTGCTCCTCCTATTTTTCAGAGCTATTCATGCTCCTCATATTTTTGTCACCTTTTGAAGCTCTTCATATATTTCACACCTTTTCAGGCTTTTCATGTTTTTCAACACCGCTTCATGCTCCTACTATTTTTCAGACCTTTTCATGCTCCTCATATGTTTCACACCTTTTTAAGCTCTTCATGTTTTTTAACACCTTTCACGCTCCTCCTATATTTCAGACCGTTTCAAGCTCCTCATATTTTTGACACCTTTTGAAGCTCTTCATATTTTTCACATTTATCAGGGTCTTCATGTTTTTCTACACCACTTCATGCTCCTCCTATTTTTCAGACCTTTTCATTCTCCTCATATGTTTCACAACTTTTTCAGACTCTTCATGTTTCTCAACACCACTTCATGCTCCTCCTATTTTTCAGACCGTTTCATGCTCCTCATATTTTTGACGCCTTTTGAAGCTCTTCATATTTTTCACACTTCTCCAGGCTCTTCATGTTTTTGAACACCCTTTCATGCTCCTCCTGTTTTTCAGACCGTTTCATGCTGCTCATATTTTTGACACCTTTTGAAGTTCTTCATATTTTTCACACCTTTTCAGGCTCTTCACGTTTTTCAACACCACTTCATGCTCCTCCTATTTTTCAGTCCGTTTCATGCTCCTTATATTTTTGACACCTTTTGAAGTTCTTCATATTTTTCACACCTTACAGGCTCTTCATGATTTTCAACACCACTTCATGCTCCTCCTAATTTTCACACCGTTTCATGCTCCTCATATATTTGACAACTTTTGAAGCTCTTCATAATTTCCACACCTTTTCAGGCTCTTCATGTTTTTCTACACCGCTTCATGCTCCCCCTACATTTCAGACCGTTCATGCCTCTCATATTTTTGAAACCTTTTGAAGCTCTTCATATTTTTCACACCTTTTTAGGCTCTTCATGTTTTTCAACACCATTTCATGCTCCTCCTTTTTTTCAAACCGTTTTAATCTCCTCATATATTTGACACCTGTTGAAGCTCTTCATAATTTACACACCTTTTCAGGCTCTTCATGTTTTTGAACACCGTTTCATGCTCCTCTTATTTTTTTTTATTGTTATTTTTTTTATTTTTTTTTATTATTTTTATTTTTTTTCCCAGTCGGTTTTGGCATACATTGATATGAATCAGCCATGTATTTACATGTATTCCCAGTCCCGATTCCCCCTCCCACCTCCCTCTCCACCCGATTCCTCTGGGTCTTCCCAGTGCACCAAGCCGGAGCACTTGTCTCGTGCATCCTACCTGGGCTGGTGATCTGTTTCACCATAGATAGCATACATGCTGTTCTTTTGAAATATCCCACCCTCACATTCTCCCACAAAGTTCAAAAGTCTGTTCTGTATTTCTGTGTCTCTTTTTCTGTTCTGCATATAGGGTTATCGTTGTCACCTTTCTAAATTCCATATACATGTGTCAGTATGCTGTAATGTTCTTTATCTTTCTGGCTTACTTCACTCTGTATAATGGGCTCCAGCTTCATCCATCTCATTAGGCCTGATTCAAATGAATTCTTTTTAATGGCTGAGTAATATTCCATGGTGTATATGTACCACAGCTTTCTTATCCATTCATCTGCTGACGGGCATCTAGGTTGCTTCCATGTCCTGGCTATTATAAACAGTGCTGCGATGAACATTGGGGTGCACGTGTCTCTTTCAGACGAACCTATGGACACCTTATCTTTGACAAAGGAGGCAAGGATATACAATGGAAAAAAGACAACCTCTTTAACAAGTGGTGCTGGGAAAACTGGTCAACCACTTGTAAAAGAATGAAAATAGAACACTTTCTAACACCATACACAAAAATAAACTCAAAATGGATTAAAGATCTAAATGTAAGACCAGAAACTATAAAACTCCTAGAGGAGAACATAGGCAAAACACTCTCCGACATAAATCAAAGCAAGATCCTCTATGACCCACCTCCCAGAATATTGGAAATAAAAGCAAAACTAAACAAATGGGACCTAATGAAACTTAAAAGCTTTTGCACTACAAAGGAAACTATAAGTAAGGTGAAAAGACAGCCCTCAGATTGGGAGAAAATAATAGCAAATGAAGAAACAGACAAAGGATTAATCTCAAAAATATACAAGCAAATCCTGCAGCTCAATTCCAGAAAAATAAATGACCCAATAAAAAATGAGCCAAAGAACTAAACAGACATTTCTCCAAAGAAGACATACAGATGGATAACAAACACTTGAAAAGATGCTCAACATCACTCATTATTAGAGAAATGCAAATCAAAACCACAATGAGGTACCATTACATGCCAGTCAGGATGGCTGCTATCCAAAAGTCTACAAGCAATAAATGCTGGAGAGGGAGTGGAGAAAAGGGAACCCTCTTATACTGTTGGTGGGAATGCACACTAGTACGGCCGCTATGGAAAACGGTGTAGAGATTTCTTAAAAAACTGGAAATAGAACTGCCATATGACCCAGCAATTCCACTTCTGGGCATACACACTGAGGAAACCAGATCCTCTTATTTTTCAGACCGTTTCAAACTCCTCATATTTTTTACACCTTTTGAAGCTCTTCATATATTTCACACCTTTTCAGGCTCTTCATGTTTTTCAACACCGCTTCATGCTCCTCCTATTTTTCAGACCGTTTCATGGTCCTCATATTTTTGACACCTTTTGAAGCTCTTCATATTTTTCACACCTGTCCGTGCTCTTCATGTTTTTCAACACGCTTTCATGCTCCTCCGATTATTCAGATCGTTTCATGCTCCTCATATTTTTGACACATTTTGAAGCTCTTCATATTTTCGACACCTTTCAGGTTCTTCATGTTTTTCAACACCGTTTCATGCTCCTCCTATTTTTCAAACCGTTTCATGCTCCTCATATTTTTGACACATTTTGAAGCTCTTCATATTTTCGACACCTTTCAGGTTCTTCATGCTTTTCAACACCGTTTCATGCTCCTCCTATTTGTCAAACCGTTTCATGTTCCTCCTATTTTTCAGACCGTTTCTTGCTCCTCATATTTTTGACACCTTTTGAAGCTCTTCATGTTTTTTAACACCTTTTCACGCTCCTCCTATATTTCAGACCGTTTCAAGCTCCTCATATTTTTGACACCTTTTGAAGCTCTTCATATTTTTCACATTTTTTCAGGGTCTTCATATTTTTCTACACCACTTCATGCTCCTCCTATTTTTCAGACCGTTTCATTCTCCTCATATGTTTCACAACTTTTTCAGGCTCTTCATGTTTCTCAACACCACTTCATGCTCCTCCTATTTTTCAGACCGTTTCATGCTCCTCATATTTTTGACACCTTTTGAAGTTCTTCATATTTTTCACACCTTTTCAGGCTTTTCATGTTTTTCTACACTGCTTCATTCTCTTCCTATTTTTCAGACATTTTCATGCTCCTCATATTTTTGACATCCTTTGAAGCTCTTCATATTTTTCACACCTTTTCAGGCTTTTCAGGTATTTCAACACCGTCTCATGCGCCTCCTATTTTTCAGACCGTTTCATGCTCCTCATATGTTTCACACCTTTTTCAGGCTCTTCATGTTTTTCAACACCACTTCATGGTCCTCCTATTTTTCAGACCGTATCATGCTCATCATATTTTTGACACAGTTTGAAGCTCTTCCTACTTTTCACACCTTTTGAGGCTCTTCATGTTTTTGAAAACAGTTTCTTGCTCCTCATATTTTTCAGACCGTTTCATGGTCCTCATATTTTTGACAACTTTTGAAGCTCTTCATATTTTTCACACTTTTTCAGGGTCTTCATGTATTTCTACACCACTTCATGCTCCTTCTATTTTTCAGACCGTTTCATTCTCCTCATATGCTTCACAACTTTTTCAGGCTCTTCATGTTTCTCAACACCACTTCATGCTCCTCCTATTTTTCAGACCGTTTCATGCTCCTCATATTTTTGACACTTTTTGAAGCTCTTCATATTTTTCACACCTTTCCAGGCTCTTTATGTTTTTGAACACCGTTTCATGATCATCCTATTTTTCAGACCGTTTCATGCTCCTCATATGTTTCACACCTTTTGAAGCTCTTCATTTTTTTAACACCTTTTCATGCTCCTCCTATATTTCAGACCGTTTAATGCTCCTTATATTTTTGACACCCTTTGAAGCTCTTCATATTTTTCGCACCTTTTCAGGCTCTTCATATTTTTCAACACCACTTCATGCTTCTCCAATTTTTCAGACCGTTTCATGCTCCTCATATATATGACACCTTTTGAAGCTCTTCATATTTTTCACATCTTTTCAGGCTCTTCATATTTTTCAACCCGCTTAAGCTCCTCCTATTTTTCAGAGCGTTTCTTGCTCCTCATATTTTTGACACCTTTGAGGCTCTTCATATATTTCACAGCTTTTCTGGCTCTTCATGTTTTTGAACACAGATTCATGCTCCTCCTATTTTTCAGACCGTTTCATGCTCCTCATATTTTTGACACCTTTTGAACCTCTTCATATTTTTCACACCTTTTCAGGCTCTTCATGTTTTCAACACTGCTTCATGCTCCTACTATTTTTCAGACGGTTTCATGCTCCTCATATTTTTGACACCTTTTGAAGCTCTTCATATTATTCACACCTTTTCAGGCTCTTCATGTTTTTCAACACCGCTTCATGCTCCTCCTTTTTTTCAGACCGTTTCATGCTCCTCATATTTTTGACGCCTTTTGAAGCTCTTCATATTTTTCACACTTCTCCAGGCTCTTCATGTTTTTGAACACCGTTTCATGCTCCTCCTGTTTTTCAGACCGTTTCATGCTCCTCATATTTTTGACACCTTTTGAAGTTCTTCATATTTTTCACACCTTTTCAGGCTCTTCACGTTTTTCAACACCACTTCATGCTCCTCCTATTTTTCAGTCCGTTTCATGCTCCTTATATTTTTGACACCTTTTGAAATTCTTCATATTTTTCACACCTTACAGGCTCTTCATGATTTTCAACACCACTTCATGCTCCTCCTAATTTTCACACCGTTTCATGCTCCTCATTTATTTGACACCTTTTGAAGCTCTTCAGATTTTTCACACCTTTTCAGGCTCTTCATATTTTTCAACACCGCTTCATGCTCCTCCTATTTTTCAGACCGTTTCATGCTCCTCACCTTTTTGACACGTTTTGAAACTCTTCATATTTATCACACCTTTTCAGGCTCTTCATGTTTTTCAACACCGCTTCATGCTCCTCCTTTTTTTCAGACCGTTTTATGCTCCTCATATATTTGACACCTTTTGAAGCTCTTCATAATTTCCACACCTTTTCAGGCTCTTCATGTTTTTCTACACCGCTTCATGCTCCCCCTACATTTCAGACCGTTCATGCCTCTCATAATTTTGAAACCTTTTGAAGCTCTTCATATTTTTCACACCTTTTTAGGCTCTTCATGTTTTTCAACACCATTTCATGCTCTTCCATTTTTTCAAACCGTTTTATGCTCCTCATATATTTGACACCTTTTGAAGCTCTTCATAATTTCCACACGTTTTCAGGCTCTTCATGTTTTTCAACACAATTTCATGCTCCTCCTTTTTTTCAGACCGTTTTATGCTCCTCATATTTTTGACACCTTTTGAAGCTCTTCATGTTTTTCACACCCTTTCATGGTCTTCATATTTTTCAACACGGTTTCATGCTCCTCCTAATTTTCAGATCGTTTCATGCGCCTCATATTTTTGACACCTTTTGAAGCTCTTCTTATTCTTCACACTTTTTCAGGCTCTTCATGATTTTCAACACCGATTCATGCTCCTCCTCTCTTTCAGACCGTTTCAGGCTCCTCATATGTTTCACACCTTTTTCAGGATCTTCATGTATTTCAACACCACTTCATGCTCCTCCTATTTTTCAGATCGTTTCATGCTCCTCATATTTTTGACACCTTTTGAAGCTCTTCATATTTTTCACAGCTTTCCAGGCTCTTCATATTTTTGAACACCGATTAATGCTCCTCCTATTTTTCAGACCGTTTCATGCTCCTCATATTTTTGACACCTTTTGAAGCTCTTCATATTTTTCACACCTTTTCAGGCTCTTCAAATTTTTCAACACAACTTCATGCTCCTCCTTTATTTGAGACCGTTTCATGCTCCTCATATTTTTGACTCCTTTTGAAGCTCTCCATAGATTTCACACCTTTTCAGGCTCTTCATGTGTTTCTACACCACTTCATGCTCCTCCTATTTTTAAGAGCTTTTCATGATCCTCATATTTTTGTCACCTTTTGAAGCTCTTCATATTTTTCACACCTTTTCAGGCTTTTCATGTTTTTCAACACCGCTTCATGCTCCTATTTTTTCAGACCTTTTCATGCTCCTCATATGTTTCACACCTTTTTAAGCTCTTCATGTTTTAACACCTTTTCACGCTCCTCCTATATTTCAGACCGTTTCAAGCTCCTCATATTTTTGACACCTTTTGAAGCTCTTCATATTTTTCACATTTTTTCAGGGTCTTCATGTTTTTCTACACCACTTCATGCTACTCCTATTTTTAAGAGCTTTTCATGCTCCTCATATTTTTGTCACCTTTTGAAGCTCTTCATATTTTTCACACCTTTTCAGGCTTTTCATGTTTTTCAACACCACTTCATTCTCCTCCTTTATTTCAGACCGTTTCATGCTCCTCATCTTTTTCACACCTTTTGAAGCTCTTTATATTTTTCACACCTTTTCAGGCTTTTCATGTTTTTCTACACCGCTTCATTCTCTTCCTATTTTTCAGACATGTTCATGCTCCTCATATTTTTGACATCCTTTGAAGCTCTTCATATTTTTCACACCTTTTCAGGCTTTTCATGTATTTCAACACCGTCTCATGCGCCTCCTATTTTTCAGACCGTTTCATGCTCCTCATATGTTTCACACCTTTTTCAGGCTCTTCATGTTTTTCAACACCACTTCATGCTCCTCCTATTCATCAGACCGTTTCATGCTCATCATATTTTTGACACAGTTTGAAGCTCTTCATACTTTTCACACCTTTTGAGGCTCTTCATGTTTTTGAAAACAGTTTCTTGCTCCTCATATTTTTCAGACCGTTTCATGGTCCTCATATTTTTGACACCTTTTGAAGCTCTTCATATTTTTCGCACCTTTTCAGGCTCTTCATTTTTTTGAACACCACTTCATGCTTCTCCAATTTTTCAGACCGTTTCATGCTCCTCATATATTTGACACCTTTTGAAGCTCTTCATATTTTTCACATCTTTTCAGGCTCTTCATATTTTTCAACCCGCTTAAGCTCCTCCTATTTTTCAGACCGTTTCTTGCTCCTCATATTTTTGACACCTTTGAGGCTCTTAATATATTTCACACCTTTTCAGGCTCTTCATGTTTTTGAACACCGCTTCATGCTCCTCCTATTTTTCAGACCGTTTCATGCTCCTCCCTTTTTTCAGACCGTTTCATGCTCCTCATATTTTTGACACCTTTTGAACCTCTTCATATTTTTCACAACTTTTTCAGGCTCTTCATGTTTTCAACACCGCTTCATGCTCCTACTATTTTTCAGACGGTTCATGCTCCTCATATTTTTGACACCTTTTGAAGCTCTTCATATTATTCACACCTTTTCAGGCTCTTCATGTTTTTCAACACCGCTTCATGCTCCTCCTTTTTTTCAGACCGTTTCATGCTCCTCATATTTTTGACAACTTTTGAAGCTCTTCATATTTTTCACACTTCTCCAGGCTCTTCATGTTTTTGAACACCGTTTCATGTTCCTCCTTTTTTTCAGACTGTTTCATGCTGCTCATATTTTTGACACCTTTTGAAGTTCTTCATATTTTTCACACCTTTTCAGGCTCTTCACGTTTTTCAACACCACTTCATGCTCCTCCTATTTTTCAGACCATTTCAGGCTCCTCTTATTTTTTTTTTTATTGTTATTTTTTTTTATTTTTTTTTATTATTTTTATTTTTTTTTTCCAGTGGGTTTTGTCATACCTTGATATGAATCAGCCATGGATTTACATGTATTCACAGTCCTGATTCCCCCTCCCACCTCCCTCTCCACCCGATTCCTCTGGGTCTTCCCAGTGCACCAATCCGGAGCACTTGTCTCGTGCATCCTACCTGGGCTGGTGATCTGTTTCACCATAGATAGCATACATGCTGTTCTTTTGAAATATCCCACCCTCACATTCTCCCACAATGTTTAAAAGTCTGTTCTGTATTTCTGTGTCTCTTTTTCTGTTCTGCATATAGGGTTATCGTTGTCACCTTTCTAAATTCCATATACATGTGTCAGTATGCTGTAATGTTCTTTATCTTTCTGGCTTACTTCACTCTGTATAATGGGCTCCAGCTTCATCCATCTCATTAGGACTGATTCAAATGAATTCTTTTTAATGGCTGAGTAATATTCCATGGTGTATATGTACCACAGCTTTCTTATCCATTCATCTGCTGACGGGCATCTAGGTTGCTTCCATGTCCTGGCTATTATAAACAGTGCTGCGATGAACATTGGGGTGCACGTGTCTCTTTCAGACGAACCTATGGACACCTTATCTTTGACAAAGGAGGCAAGGATATGCAATGGAAAAAAGACAACCTCTTTAACAAGTGGTGCTGGGAAAACTGGTCAACCACTTGTAAAAGAATGAAAATAGAACACTTTCTAACACCATACACAAAAATAAACTCAAAATGGATTAAAGATCTAAATGTAAGACCAGAAACTATAAAACTCCTAGAGGAGAAGATAGGCAAAACACTCTCCGACATAAATCAAAGCAAGATCCTCTATGACCCACCTCCCAGAATATTGGAAATAAAAGCAAAACTAAACAAATGGGACCTAATGAAACTTAAAAGCTTTTGCACTACAAAGGAAACTATAAGTAAGGTGAAAAGACAGCCCTCAGATTGGGAGAAAATAATAGCAAATGAAGAAACAGACAAAGGATTAATCTCAAAAATATACAAGCAAATCCTGCAGCTCAATTCCAGAAAAATAAATGACCCAATAAAAAATGAGCCAAAGAACTAAACAGACATTTCTCCAAAGAAGACATACAGATGGATAACAAACACATAAAAGATGCTCAACATCACTCATTATTAGAGAAATGCAAATCAAAACCACAATGAGGTACCATTACATGCCAGTCAGGATGGCTGCTATCCAAAAGTCTACAAGCAATAAATGCTGGAGAGGGAGTGGAGAAAAGGGAACCCTCTTATACTGTTGGTGGGAATGCACAATAGTACAGCCGATATGGAAAACGGTGTAGAGATTTCTTAAAAAACTGGAAATAGAACTGCCATATGACCCAGCAATTCCACTTCTGGGCATACACACTGAGGAAACCAGATCCTCTTATTTTTCAGACCGTTTCAAACTCCTCATATTTTTTACAACTTTTGAAGCTCTTCATATATATCACACCTTTTCAGGCTCTTCATGTTTTTCAACACCGCTTCATGCTCCTACTATTTTTCAGACCGTTTCATGGTCCTCATATTTTTGACACCTTTTGAAGCTCTTCATATTTTTCACACCTTTTCAGGCTCTTCATGTTTTTGAACACCGTTTCATGCTCCTCCTATTTTTCAGACCGTTTCATGCTCCTCATGTTTTTGAGACGTTTTGAAGCTCTGCATATTTTTCATAACTTTCAGGCTCTTCATGCTTTTGAAACACCGTTACATGCTCCTCCTATTTTTCATACCATATCATGCTCGTCATTTTTTTGACACATTTTGAAGCTCTTCATATTTTTCACACCTTTTCAGGCTCTTTATGTTTTTCAACGCCGTATCATGCTCCTCCTATTTTTCAGACCATTTCATGCTCCTCATATCTTTGACACCTTTTGAAGCTCTTCATATTTTTCACATCATTTCAGGCTCTTCAAGTTTTTGAAAACGGCTTCATGCTCCTCCTAATTTTCAGACCGTTTTTTGCTCATCATATTTTTGACACATTTTGAAGCTTTTCATATTTTTCACAGCTTTTCAGGCTCTTCATGTTTTTGAACACAGTTTCATGCTCCGCATATATTTCACACCTTTTCATGCTCTTCATATTTTTCACACCTTTTCACGCTCTTCATGTTTCTCAACACCGTTTCATGCTTCTCCTATTTTTCAGACCATTTCATGCTCCTCATATCTTTGACACCTTTTGAAGCTCTTCATATTTTTCACATCATTTCAGGCTCTTCAAGTTTTTGAAAATGGCTTCATGCTCCTCCTAATTTTCAGACCGTTTTTTGCTCATCATATTTTTGACACATTTTGAAGCTTTTCATATTTTTCACAGCTTTTCAGGCTCTTCATGTTTTTGAACACAGTTTCATGCTCCGCATATATTTCACACCTTTTCATGCTCTTCATATTTTTCACAGCTTTTCACGCTCTTCATGTTTCTCAACACCGTTTCATGCTTCTCCTATTTTTCAGACCATTTCATGCTCCTCATACTTTTGACAGCTTTTTAAGCTCTTCATATATTTCACACCTTTTCAGGCTTTTCATGTTTTTGAACACCGCTTAATGCTCCTCCTATTTTTCAGATTGTTTCATCCTCCTCATATTTTTGACACCTTTGAAGCTCTTCATATTTGTCACACCCTTCCAGGCTCTTCATGTTCTTCATCACTGTTTCTTGCTCCTCCTATTTTTCAAACTGTTTCAGGCTCCTCATATTTTTCACACCTTTTGAAGCTCTTCATATTTTTCACACCTTTTCAGGCTCTTCATGTTTTTCAAAACCGCTTCATGCTCCTCCTGTTTTTCAGACCGTTTCAAGCTCCTCATGTTTTTCATATCTTTTGAAGCTCTTCATATTTTTCACACGTTTTCAGGCTCTTCATGATTTTCAACACCGCTTCATGATCCTCCAATTTATCAGACCGTTTCATGCTCATCTCATTTTTGACACCTTTTGAAGCTGCTCATATTTTTCACACCTTTTGAAGCTCTTCTTTTTTTTCACAACTTTTCAGGCTCTTCAAGTTTTTCAACACCGCTTCATGCTCCTCCTATTTTTCAGACCGTTTCATGCTCCTCATGTAATTCACACCTTTTGAAACTCTTCATATTTTTCACACCTTTTCAGGCTCTTCATGTTTTGGAACACCGTTTCATGCTCCTCCTATTTTTCAGACCTTTCATGCTCCTCATATTTTTGACACCTTTTGAAGCTCTTCATATTTTTCACAACTTTTCAGGCTCTTCATGTTTTTCAACACGGCTTCATGCTTCTCCTATTTTCCAGACCGTTTCATTGTCCTCATATTTTTGACACCTTTAGAAGCTCTTCATATTTTTCACACGTTTTCAGGCTCTTCATGTTTTTCAACACGGCTTCATGCTCCTCCTATTTTTCAGATCGGTTCATTCTCCTCATATTTTTCACACCTTTTGATGCTCTTCATATTTTTCACACCTTTTCAGGCTCTTCATGTTTTGGAACACCGTTTCATGCTCCTCCTATTTTTCAGACCTTTTCATGCTCCTCATATTTTTGACACCTTTTGAAGCTCTTCATATTTTTCACAACTTTTCAGGCTGTTCATGTTTTGGAACACCGTTTCATGCTCCTCCTTTTTTTCAGACCGTTTCATGCTCCTCATATCTTTGACACCTTTTGAAGCTCTATATTTTTCACACCTTTTCAGGATCTTCATGTTTTTGAACACCGCTTCATGCTACTCCTATTTTTCAGACCGTTTCATGCTCCTCCTATTTTTCACACTTTTTGAAGCTCTTCATATTTTTCACACCTTTTCAGGCTCTTCATGTTTTTGAACACCGTTTCATGCTGCTCCTATTTTTCAGACTCTTTCATGCTCGTCATATTTTTGACACCTTTTGAAGCTCTTCGTATTTTTCACACCTTTTCAGGCTCTTCATGTTTTTGAAAACCGCTTCATGCTCCTCCTATTTTTCACACCTTTTGAAGCTCTTCATATTTTTCACACCTTTTCAGGCTCTTCATGTTTTTCAACTCCGCTCATGCTCCTCCTCTTTTTCAGACCGTTTCATGCTCCTCATATTTTTGACACTTTTTGAGGCTCTTCATATTTTTCACACCATTTCAGGCTCTTCTTCGTTTTGAACAACGTTTCATGCTCCTCCTATTTTTCAGACCGTTTCATGCTCCTCATGTATTTCACACCTTTTGAAGCTCTTCATAATTTTCACACCTTTTCAGGCTCTACATGTTTTTCAACATCACTTCATGCTTCTCTTATTTTTCAGACCGATTCATGTTCCTCATATTTTTGACACCTTTTGAAGCTCTTCATATTTTTCACACCTGTTCAGGCTCTTCATGTTTTTCAACGCCGCTTCATGCTCCTCATCTTTTTCAGACCGTTTCATGCTCCTCATATTTTTCACACCTTTTGAAGCTCTTCATATTTTTCACAACTTTTCAGGCTCTTCATATTTTTGATCACCGTTTCATGCTCCTCCTATTTTTCAGACCATTTCATGCTCCTCATATTTTGACACCTTTTTAAGCTCTTCACATTTTTCACACCTTTTCAGGCTCTTCATGTTTTTCAAAACCGCTTCATGATCCCCCTATATTTCAGACCGTTTCATGCTCCTCATATTTTTCACACCTTTTGAAGCTCTTCGTATTTTTCACACCTTTTCAGACTCTTCATGTTTTTCAACACCACTTCATGCTCCTCCTATTTTTCCGACGGTTTCATGCTCATCGCAATTTTGACACCTTCTCAAGCTCTTCATTTTTTTCAAAACTTTTGAGCTCTTCACATTCTTCACACGTTTTCAGGCTCTTCATGTATTTCAATAACGGTTCTTACTCCTCCTATTTTTCAGAACGTTGCATGCTTCTCATATTTTTGACACGTTTTGAAGCTCTTCATATTTTTCACACCTTTTCAGGCTCTTCATGTTTTTCAACACCACTTCATGCTCCTCCTATTTTTCAGACCGTTTCATGCTCCTCCTATTTTTCACACCTTTTGAAGCTCTTCATAATTTTCACACCTTTTCAGGCTGTACATGTTTTTGAACACCACTTCATGCTCCTCCTATTTTTCAGATCGTTTCTTGCTCCTCATGTATTTCACACATTTTGAAGCTCTTCATATTTTTCACACCTTTTCAGGCTCTTCATGTTTTTCAACACCGCATCATGCTCCTCCTATTTTTCAGACCGTTTCATGCTCATCTCTTTTTTGACACCTTTTGAAGCTCTTCATATTTTTCATACGTTTTGAAGCTCTTCATACTTTTCACACTTTTTCAGGCTCTTCGTGTTTTTGAACACCGCTTCACGCTCCTCCTATTTTTCAGACCGTTTCATGCTGCTCGTATTTTTCAGACCGTTTCATGCTCCTCATAATTTTGACAATTTTATAAGCTCTTCATATTTTTCACACTTTTTCAGGCTCTTCAAGTTTTTGAACACCGCTTCATGCTCCTCCTATTTTTCAAACTTTTGAAGCTCTTCATGTTTTTCACACCTTTTCAGGCTCTTCATGTTTTTGAACACAGCTTCATGCTCCTCCTAATTTTCAGACCGTTTCATGCTCCTCATACATTTCACACCTTTTTAAGCTCTTCCTATTTTTCACACCTTTCCACGCTCTTCATGTTTTTGAACACCGTTTTATGCTGCCTCTATTTTTCAGACCGTTTCATGCTCCTCATATATTTTAAACCTTTTGAATCTCTTCATATATTTCACACCTTTTCAGGCTGTTCATGTTTTTCAACAACGCTTCATGATCTTCCTATTATTCAGACCGTTTCATGCTCCTCAAGTATTTCACACCTTTTGAAGCTCTTCATATTTTTCACACCTTTTCAGGCTCTTCATATTTTTCAACACCACTTAATGCCCCTCCTATTTTTCAGACCGTATCATGCTCATCTCATTTTTACACCTTTTGAAGCTCTTCATATTTTTCACACCTTTTGAAGCTCTTCCTATTTTTCACACCTTTTCAGGCTCTTCAGGGTTTTGAACACCGCTTCATGCTCCTCATATTTTTCACACCTTTTGAAGCTCTTCATATTTTTCACACCTTTTCAGGCTCTTCATGTTTTTCAACACCGCTTCTTGCTCCTCCATTTTTCACACCCTTTCATGCTTCTCATGTATTTCACACCTTTTGAAACTCTTCATATTTTTCACATCTTTTCAGGCTCTTCATGTTTTTGAACAAGGTTTCATGCTCCTCCCATTTTTCAGACCGTTTCATGCTACTCATATTTTTGACACGTTTTGAAGCTCTTCATATTTTTCCCATTTTTCAGGCTCTTCATGTTTTTGAACACCGTTTCATGCTCCTCCTATTTTTCAGACCGTTCATGCTCCTCATATTTTGACACATTTTGAAGCTCTTCATATTTTTCACATCTTTTCAGGCTCTTCATGTTTTTGAACAAGGTTTCATTCTCCTCCCATTTTTCAGACCGTTTCATGCTCCTCATATTTTTGACACGTTTTGAAGCTCTTCATAGTTTTCACACCTTTTCAGGCTCTTCATGTTTTTGAACACCGTTTCATGCTCCTCTTATTTTTCAGACCGTTCATGCTCCTCATATTTTGACACCTTTTGAAGCTCTTCATAGTTTTCACACCTTTTCAGGCTCTTCATGTTTTTGAACACCGTTTCATGCTCCTCCTATTTTTCATATCGTTTCATGCTTCTCATATTTTTCACACCTTTTGAAGCTCTTCATATTTTTCACACCTTTTCAGGCTCTTCATGTTTTTCAACACCGCTTCATACTCCTCCTATTTTTCAGACCGTTTCATGCTCATCTCATTTTTGACACCTTTTGAAGCTCTTCATATTCTTCACTCCTTTTGAAGCTCTTCATATTTTTCACACCTTTTGAAGCTCTTCATATTTCTCACACCTTTTCAGACTCTTCATGTTTTTCAACACCGCTTTATGCTCCTCATATTTTTCAGACCGTTTCATGCTCCTCATATTTTTCACATCTTTTGAAGTTCTTCTTATTTTTCACACCTTTTCAAGCTCTTCATCATTTTGAAAACCGCTTCATGCTCCTCCTATTTTACAGACCGTTTCATTCTCCTCATGTATTTCACACGTAATGAAGCTCTTCCAATTTTGCACAACTTTTCAGTCTCTTCTTGTTTTACAACACCGCATCATGCTCCTCCTATTTTTCAGACTGTTTCATGCACCTCATAATTTTGACACCTTTTGAAGCTCTTCATATTTTTCACACCTTTTGAAGCTCTTCATGTTTTTCACACCTTTTCAGGCTCTTCATGATTTTCAACACCGCTTCATGCTCCTGCTATTTTTCAGACCGTTTCATGCTCATCTCTTTTTTGACACCTTTAGAAGCTGTTCATATTTTTCACACCTTTTAAAGCTCTTCATATTTTTCACATTTTTGAAACTCTTCATATTTTTCTCACCTTTTGAAGCTCTTCATGTTTTTCACACCTTTTCAGGCTTCTCATGTTTTTGAACACCGCTTCATGCTCCTCCTATTTTTCACTCCTTTTGAAGCTCTTCATATTTTTCACACCTTTTCAGGCTGTACATGTTTTTGAACACCACTTCATGCTCCTCCTATTTTTCAGACCGTTTCTTGCTCCTCATGTATTTCACACATTTTGAAGCTCTTCATATTTTTCACACCTTTTCAATGTCTTCATGTTTTTGATCACTGTTTCATGCTGCTCCTGTTTTTCAGACCATTTCATGATACTCATATTTTTGACACCTTTTGAAGCTCTTCATATTTTTCACACTTTTTCAGGCTGTTTATAGTTTTCAACACCGCTGCATGATTCTCCTATATTTGAGACCATTTCATGCTCCTCATATTTTTGACATTTTTTGAAGCTCTTCATATTTTTCACACCTTGTGAAGCTCTTCCTATTTTTCACAGGTTTTCAGGCTCTTCATGTTTTTCAACACCGCTTCATGCTCCTCCTATTTTTCCGACCGTTTCATGCTCATCTCATTTTTGACACCTTTTGAAGGTCTTCATATTTTTCACACCTTTTGAAGCTCTTCATATTTTTCACTTCTTTTCAGGCTCTTCATGTTTTTTAACGCCGCTTCATGCTCCTCATATATTTCAGACCGTTTCATGCTCCTCATATTTTTGACATCTTTTGAAGCTCTTCACATTTTTCACACATGTTCAGGCTCTTCATGTTTTTCAACACCGCTTGATGATCCTCCTATATTTCAGACCGTTTCATGCTCCTCATATTTTTGACACCTTTTGAAGCTCTTCATATTTTTCACACCTTTTCAGACTCTTCATGTTTTTCAACACCGCTTAATGATCCTCCTATATTTCAGACCGTTTCATGCTCCTCATATTTTTGACACCTTTTGAAGCTCTTCATATTTTTCACACCTTTTCAGACTCTTCATGTTTTTCAACACCGCTTGATGATCCTCCTATATTTCAGACCGTTTCATGCTCCTCATATTTTTGACACCTTTTGAAGCACTTCATATTTTTCACACCTTTTCAGGCTCTTCATATTTTTGAACACCGCTTCATGTTCCTCCTGTTTTTCACACCTTTTGAAGCTCTTCATATTTTTCACACCTTTTCAGGCTCTTCAGGTTTTTGAACACCTCTTCATGCTCCTCCTATTTTTCAGACCGTTTCATGCTCCTCATGTATTTCACACCTTTTGAAGCTGTTCATATTTTTCACACCTTTTCAAGCTATCCATGTTTCTGAACACCACTTCCTGCTCCTCCTATTTTTGAGGCCGTTTCATGCTCATCTCATTTTTGACACCTTCTGAAGCTCTTCATTTATTTCACACCTTTTGAGCTCTTCATATTCTTCACACGTTTTCAGGCTCTTCATGTATTTCAATAACGCTTCTTACTCCTCCTATTTTTCAGACCGTTTCATGCTCCTCATATTTTTGACATCTTTTGAAGCTCTTCACATTTTTCACACATTTTCAGGCTTTTCATGTTTCTGAACACCGGTTCATCCTCCTCCTATTTTTCACACCTTTTGAAGCTCTTCATATTTTTCACAGCTTTTCAGGCTTCACATGTTTTTGAACACGACTTCATGTTCCTCATCTTTTTCAGTCTGTTTCATGCTCCTCATATTTTTCACACCGTTTGAAGCTCTTCATATTTTTCACACGTTTTCAGGCTCTTCATGTTTTTGATCACCGTTTCATGCTCCTCCTATTTTTCAGACCGTTTCATGCTCCTCATATTTTTGACCATTTTATAAGCTCTTCATAATTTTCACACTTTTTTAGGCTCTTCATGTTTTTTAACACCGCTTCATGCTCCTCCTATTTTTCAAACTTTTTGAAGCTCTTCATGTTTTTCACACCTTATCAGACTCTTCATGCTTTTGAACACCTCTTCATGCTACTCCTATTTTTCAGACCTTTTCATGCTCCTCATGTATTTCACACGTTTTGAAGCTCTTCATATTTTTCACACCTTTTCAGACTCTTCATGTTTTTGAACACTGCTTCATGCTCCTCCTATTTTTCAGACCGTTTCAAGCTCCTCATATTTTTGACACCTTTTGAAGCTCTTCATATTTTTCACACCTTTTCAGTCTCTTCATGTTTTTCAACTCCACTCATGCTCCTCCTCTTTTTGTGACCTTTTCATGCTCCTCATAATTTTGACACCTTTGTAAGCTCTTCATATTTTTCACACCTTTTGATGCTCTTCATATTTTTTACAGCTTTTCAGGGTCTTCAAGTTTTTCAACACTGTTTCATTCTCCTCCTATTTTTCAGACCGTTTCATGCTCATCTCATTTTTGACACCTTTTGAAGCTCTTCATATTTTTCACACCTTTTGAAGCTCTTCATATTTTACACGTTTTCAGGCTCTTCAAGTTTTTCAACATCGCTTCATGCTCCTCCTATTTTTGACACGTTTTGAGGCTCTTCATAATTTTCACACCATTTTAGGCTCTTCATGTTTTTGAACACCGTTTCATACTCCTCGTATTTTTCACACCCTTTTAAAGCTCTTCATGTTTTCACACCTTTTCAGGCTCTCATGTTTTTGAACACAGCTTCATGCTCCTCCTATTTTTTATACCGTTTCATGATACTCATGTATTTCACACCTTTTGAACCTCTTCATATTTTCCACACCTTTTCAGGCTGTACATGTTTTTGAAGACCACTTCATGCTCCTCATCTTTTTCAGACCGTTTCATGCTCCTGATATTTTTCACACCGTTTGAAGCTCTTCATATTATTCACACGTTTTCAGACTCTTCATGTTTTTGAACACTGTTTCATGCTGCTCCTGTTTTTCAGACCATTTCATGATACTCATATTTTTGACACCTTTTGAAGCTCTTCATATTTTTCACACTATTTCAGGCTGTTTATAGTTTTCAACACCGCTGCATGATTCTCCTATATTTGAGACCATTTCATGCTCCTCATATTTTTGACATTTTTTGAAGCTCTTCATATTTTTCACACCTTTTGAAGCTCTTCCTATTTTTCACAGCTTTTCAGGCTCTTCATGTTTTTCAACACCGCTTTATGCTCCTCATATTTTTCAGACCGTTTCATGCTCCTCATATTTTTGACATCTTTTGAAGCTCTTCATATTTTTGACACCTTTTGAAGGTCTTCATATTTTTCACACCTTTTGAAGCTCTTCATATTTTTCACTTCTTTTCAGGCTCTTCATGTTTTTTAACACCGCTTCATGTTCCTCATATTTTTCAGACCGTTTCATGCTCCTCATATTTTTGACATCTTTTGAAGCTCTTCACGTTTATCACACATTTTCAGGCTCTTCATGTATTTCAATAACGCTTCTTACTCCTCCTATTTTTCAGACCGTTTCATGCTCCTCATATTTTTGACATCTTTTGAAGCTCTTCACATTTTTCACACATTTTCAGGCTTTTCATGTTTCTGAACACCGGTTCATCCTCCTCCTATTTTTCACACCTTTTGAAGCTCTTCATATTTTTCACAGCTTTTCAGGCTTCACATGTTTTTGAACACGACTTCATGCTCCTCATCTTTTTCAGTCTGTTTCATGCTCCTCATATTTTTCACACCGTTTGAAGCTCTTCATATTTTTCACACGTTTTCAGGCTCTTCATGTTTTTGATCACCGTTTCATGCTCCTCCTATTTTTCAGACCGTTTCATGCTCCTCATATTTTTGACCATTTTATAAGCTCTTCATAATTTTCACACTTTTTTAGGCTCTTCATGTTTTTTAACACCGCTTCATGCTCCTCCTATTTTTCAAACTTTTTGAAGCTCTTCATGTTTTTCACACCTTATCAGACTCTTCATGCTTTTGAACACCTCTTCATGCTACTCCTATTTTTCAGACCTTTTCATGCTCCTCATGTATTTCACACGTTTTGAAGCTCTTCATATTTTTCACACCTTTTCAGACTCTTCATGTTTTTGAACACTGCTTCATGCTCCTCCTATTTTTCAGACCGTTTCAAGCTCCTCATATTTTTGACACCTTTTGAAGCTCTTCATATTTTTCACACCTTTTCAGTCTCTTCATGTTTTTCAACTCCACTCATGCTCCTCCTCTTTTTGTGACCTTTTCATGCTCCTCATAATTTTGACACCTTTGTAAGCTCTTCATATTTTTCACACCTTTTGATGCTCTTCATATTTTTTACAGCTTTTCAGGGTCTTCAAGTTTTTCAACACTGTTTCATTCTCCTCCTATTTTTCAGACCGTTTCATGCTCATCTCATTTTTGACACCTTTTGAAGCTCTTCATATTTTTCACACCTTTTGAAGCTCTTCATATTTTACACGTTTTCAGGCTCTTCAAGTTTTTCAACATCGCTTCATGCTCCTCCTATTTTTGACACGTTTTGAGGCTCTTCATAATTTTCACACCATTTTAGGCTCTTCATGTTTTTGAACACCGTTTCATACTCCTCGTATTTTTCACACCCTTTTAAAGCTCTTCATGTTTTCACACCTTTTCAGGCTCTCATGTTTTTGAACACAGCTTCATGCTCCTCCTATTTTTTATACCGTTTCATGATACTCATGTATTTCACACCTTTTGAACCTCTTCATATTTTCCACACCTTTTCAGGCTGTACATGTTTTTGAAGACCACTTCATGCTCCTCATCTTTTTCAGACCGTTTCATGCTCCTGATATTTTTCACACCGTTTGAAGCTCTTCATATTATTCACACGTTTTCAGACTCTTCATGTTTTTGAACACTGTTTCATGCTGCTCCTGTTTTTCAGACCATTTCATGATACTCATATTTTTGACACCTTTTGAAGCTCTTCATATTTTTCACACTATTTCAGGCTGTTTATAGTTTTCAACACCGCTGCATGATTCTCCTATATTTGAGACCATTTCATGCTCCTCATATTTTTGACATTTTTTGAAGCTCTTCATATTTTTCACACCTTTTGAAGCTCTTCCTATTTTTCACAGCTTTTCAGGCTCTTCATGTTTTTCAACACCGCTTTATGCTCCTCATATTTTTCAGACCGTTTCATGCTCCTCATATTTTTGACATCTTTTGAAGCTCTTCATATTTTTGACACCTTTTGAAGGTCTTCATATTTTTCACACCTTTTGAAGCTCTTCATATTTTTCACTTCTTTTCAGGCTCTTCATGTTTTTTAACACCGCTTCATGTTCCTCATATTTTTCAGACCGTTTCATGCTCCTCATATTTTTGACATCTTTTGAAGCTCTTCACGTTTATCACACATTTTCAGGCTCTTCATGTTTTTCAACACCGCTTGATGATCCTCCTATATTTCAGACCGTTTCATGCTCCTCATATTTTTGACACGTTTTGAAGCTCTTCATATTTTTCACACCTTTTCCGTCTCTTCTTGTTTTTCAACACCGCTTCTTGCTCCTCCTATTTTTCAGACCGTTTCATGCTCCTCATATTGTTGACACCTTTTGAAGCACTTCATATTTTTCACACCTTTTCTGGCTCTTCATATTTTTGAACACCGCTTCATGTTCCTCCTGTTTTTGATACCTTTTGAAGCTCTTCATATTTTTCACACCTTTTCAGGCTCTTCAGGTTTTTGAACACCTCTTCATGCTCCTCCTATTTTTCAGACCGTTTCATGCTCCTCATGTATTTCACACCTTTTGAAGCTGTTCATATTTTTCACACCTTTTCAGGCTCTCCATGTTTCTGAACACCACTTCCTGCTCCTCCTATTTTTGAGGCCGTTTCATGCTCATCTCATTTTTGACACCTTCTGAAGCTCTTCATTTATTTCACACCTTTTGAGCTCTTCATATTCTTCACACGTTTTCAGGCTCTTCATGTATTTCAATAACGCTTCTTACTCCTCCTATTTTTCAGACTGTTTCATGCTCCTCATATTTTTGACATCTTTTGAAGCTCTTCACACATTTCACACATTTTCAGGCTTTTCATATTTCTGAACACCGCTTCATCCTCCTCCTATTTTTCACACCTTTTGAAGCTCTTCATATTTTTCACAGCTTTTCAGGCTGCACATGTTTTTGAACACGACTTCATGCTCATCATCTTTTTCAGTCTGTTTCATGCTCCTCATATTTTTCACACCGTTTGAAGCTCTTCATATTTTTCACACGTTTTCAGGCTCTTCATGTTTTTGATCACCGTTTCATGCTCCTGCTATTTTTCAGACCGTTTCATGCTCCTCATATTTTTGACCATTTTATAAGCTCTTCATATTTTTCACACTTTTTTAGGCTCTTCATGTATTTTAACACCGCTTCATGCTCCTCCTATTTTTCAAACTTTTTGAAGCTCTTCATGTTTTTCACACCTTATCAGCCTCTTCATGTTTTTGAACACCTCTTCATGCTACTCCTATTTTTCAGACCTTTTCATGCTCCTCATATTTTTCACAGCTTTTGAAGCTCTTCCTATTTTTCACAGCTTTTCAGGCTCTTCATGTTTTTCAACACCGCTTCATGCTCCTCATATTTTTCAGACCGTTTCATGCTCCTCATATTTTTGACATCTTTTGAAGCTCTTCATATTTTTGACACCTTTTGAAGGACTTCATATTTTTCACACCTTTTGAAGCTCTTCACATTTTTCACTTCTTTTCAGGCTCTTCATGTTTTTTAACACCGCTTCATGCTCCTCATATTTTTCAGACCGTTTCATGCTCCTCATATTTTTGACATTTTTTGAAGCTCTTCACGTTTTTCACACATTTTCAGGCTCGTCATGTTTTTCAACACCGCTTCATGCTGCTCCTATTTTTCAGACCGTTTCATGCTCATCTCTTTTTTGACAACTTTTGAAGCTCTTCATATTTTCATACCTTTTGAAGCTCTTCATATTTTTCACACGTTTTCAGGCTCTTCATGTTTTTCAACACCGCTTCATGCTCCTCCTATTTTTCAGACCGTTTCATGCTCCTCATATTTTTGACACCTTTTGAAGCTCTTCATATTTTTCACACCTTTTCAGACTCTTCATGTTTTTCAACACCGCTTCATGCTGCTCCTATTTTTCAGACCGTTTCATGCTCATCTCTTTTTTGACAACTTTTGAAGCTCTTCATATTTTCATACCTTTTGAAGCTCTTCAGATTTTTCACACGTTTTCAGGCTCTTCATGTTTTTCAACACCGCTTCATGCTCCTCCTATTTTTCAGACCGTTTCATGCTCCTCATATTTTTGACACGTTTTGAAGCTCTTCATATTTTTCACACCTTTTCCGTCTCTTCTTGTTTTTCAACACCGCTTCTAGCTCCTCCTATTTTTCAGACCGTTTCATGCTCCTCATATTGTTGACACCTTTTGAAGCACTTCATATTTTTCACACCTTTTCAGGCTCTTCATATTTTTGAACACCGCTTCATGTTCCTCCTGTTTTTCACACCTTTTGAATCTCTTCATATTTTTCACACCTTTTCAGGCTCTTCAGGTTTTTGAACACCTCTTCATGCTCCTCCTATTTTTCAGACCGTTTCATGCTCCTCATGTATTTCACACCTTTTGAAGCTGTTCATATTTTTCACACCTTTTCAGGCTCTCCATGTTTCTGAACACCCCTTCCTGCTCCTCCTATTTTTGAGGCCGTTTCATGCTCATCTCATTTTTGACACCTTCTGAAGCTCTTCATTTTTTTCACACCTTTTGAGCTCTTCATATTCTTCACACGTTTTCAGGCTCTTCATGTATTTCAATAACGCTTCTTACTCCTCCTATTTTTCAGACCGTTTCATGCTCCTCATATTTTTGACATCTTTTGAAGCTCTTCACATATTTCACACATTTTCAGGCTTTTCATGTTTCTGAACACCGCTTCATCCTCCTCCTATTTTTCACACCTTTTGAAGCTTTTCATATTTTTCACAGCTTTTCAGGCTGCACATGTTTTTGAACACGACTTCATGCTCCTCATCTTTTTCAGTCTGTTTCATGCTCCTCATATTTTTCACACCGTTGGAAGCTCTTCATACTTTTCACACGTTTTCAGGCTCTTCATGTTTTTGATCACCGTTTCATGCTCCTCCTATTTTTCAGACCGTTTCTTGCTCCTCATATTTTTGACCATTTTATAAGCTCTTCATATTTTTCACACTTTTTTAGGCTCTTCATGTTTTTTAACACCGCTTCATGCTCCTCCTATTTTTCAAACTTTTTGAAGCTCTTCATGTTTTTCACACCTTATCAGCCTCTTCATGTTTTTGAACACCTCTTCATGCTACTCCTATTTTTCAGACCTTTTCATGCTCCTCATGTATTTCACACGTTTTGAAGCTCTTCATATTTTTCACACCTTTTCAGACTCTTCATGTTTTTGAACACTGCTTCATGCTCCTCCTATTTTTCAGACCGTTTCAAGCTCCTCATATTTTTGACACCTTTTGAAGCTCTTCATATTTTTCACACCTTTTCAGTCTCTTCATGTTTTTCAACTCCACTCATGCTCCTCCTCTTTTTCTGACCTTTTAATGCTCCTCATATTTTTGACACCTTTGGAAGCTCTTCATATTTTTCACACCTTTTGAAGCTCTTCATATTTTTCACAGCTTTTCAGGGTCTTCAAGTTTTTCAACATCGTTTCATTCTCCTCCTATTTTTCAGACCGTTTCATGCTCATCTCATTTTTGACACCTTTTGAAGCTCTTCATATTTTTCACACCTTTTGAAGCTCTTCATATTTTACACGTTTTCAGGCTCTTCAAGTTTTTCAACATCGCTTCATGCTCCTCCTATTTTTCAGACCGTTTCATACTCCTCATATTTTTGACACGTTTTGAGGCTCTTCATAATTTTCACACCATTTTAGGCTCTTCATGTTTTTGAACACCGTTTCATGCTCCTCGTATTTTTCACACCTTTTAAAGCTCTTCATATTTTCACACCTTTTCAGGCTCTCATGTTTTTGAACACAGTTTCATGCTCCTCCTATTTTTTATACCGTTTCATGATACTCATGTATTTCACACCTTTTGAAGGTCTTCATATTTTTCACACCTTTTCAGGCTGTACATGTTTTTGAAGACCACTTCATGCTCCTCATCTTTTTCAGACCGTTTCATGCTCCTGATATTTTTCACACCGTTTGAAGCTCTTCATATTATTCACACGTTTTCAGATTCTTCATGTTTTTGATCACCGTTTCATGCTCCTCATATTTTTGACACCTTTTGAAGCTCTTCACATTTATCACACCTTTTCAGGCTCTTCATGTTTTTCAACACCGCTTCATGATCCTCCTATATTTCAGAGCGTTTCATGCTCCTCATAATTTTGACAATTTTATCAGCTCTTCATATTTTTCACACTTTTTCAGGCTCTTCATGTTTTTGAACACAGCTTCATGCTCCTCCTAATTTTCAGACCGTTTCATGCTCCTCATACATTTCACACCTTTTTAAGCTCTTCGTATTTTTCACACCTTTTCACGCTCTTCATGTTTTTGAACACCGTTTTATGCTGCCTCTATTTTTCAGACCGTTTCATGCTCCTCGTATATTTTAAACCTTTTGAATCTCTTCATATATTTCACACCTTTTCAGGCTGTTCATGTTTTTCAACAACGCTTCATGATCTTCCTATTATTCAGACCGTTTCATGCTCCTCAAGTATTTCACACCTTTTGAAGATCTTCATATTTTTCACACCTTTTCAGGCTCTTCAGGGTTTTGAACACCGCTTCATGCTCCTCATATTTTTCACACCTTTTGAAGCTCTTCATATTTTTCACACCTTTTCAGGCTCTTCATGTTTTTCAACACAGCTTCTTGCTCCTCCATTTTTCACACCCTTTCATGCTTCTCATGTATTTCACACCTTTTGAAACTCTTCATATTTTTCACATCTTTTCAGGCTCTTCATGTTTTTGAACAAGGTTTCATTCTCCTCCCATTTTTCAGACCGTTTCATGCTCCTCATATTTTTGACACGTTTTGAAGCTCTTCATAGTTTTCACACCTTTTCAGGCTCTTCATGTTTTTGAACACCGTTTCATGCTCCTCCTATTTTTCAGACCGTTCATGCTCCTCATATTTTGACACCTTTTGAAGCTCTTCATATTTTTCACACCTTTTCAGGCTCTTCATGTTTTTGAACAAGGTTTCATTCTCCTCCCATTTTTCAGACCGTTTCATGCTCCTCATATTTTTGACACGTTTTGAAGCTCTTCATAGTTTTCACACCTTTTCAGGCTCTTCATGTTTTTGAACACCGTTTCATGCTCCTCCTATTTTTCAGACCGTTCATGCTCCTCATATTTTGACACCTTTTGAAGCTCTTCATATTTTTCACACCTTTTCAGGCTCTTCATGTTTCTGAACACCGCATCATGCTCCTCCTATTTTTCAGATCGTTTCAGGCTGCTCGTATTTTTCAGACCGTTTCATGCTCCTCATATTTTTGACAATTTTATAAGCTCTTCATATTTTTCACACTTTTTCAGGCTCTTCATGTTTTGAACACCGCTTCATGCTCCTCCTATTTTTCAGACCTTTTCATGCTCCTCATGTATTTCACACGTTTTGAAGCTCTTCATATTTTTCACACATTTTCAGGCTCTTCATATTTTTGAACACAGCTTCATGCTCCTCCTATTTTTCAAACCTTTTGAAGCTCTTAATGTTTTTCACACCTTATCAGCCTCTTCATGTTTTTGAACATCTCTCCATGCTCCTCATTTTTTTGACAATTTTATAAGCTCTTCATATTTATCACACTTTTTCAGGCTCTTCATGTTTTTGAACACCGCTTCATCCTCCTCCTATTTTTTAAACCTTTTGAAGCTCTTCATATTTTTCACACTTTTTCAGGCTCTTCATGTTTTGAACACCGCTTCATGCTCCTCCTATTTTTCAGACCGTTTCATGCTCCTCAGGTATTTCACACCTTTTCAAGCTCTTCATATTTTTCACAACTTTTCAGGCTCTTCACGTTTTTGAACAAAACTTCATGCTCCTCCTCCTTTTCAGACTGTTTCATGCTCATCTCATTTTTGACACCTTTTCAGGGTCTTCATATTTTTCAAACTTTTGAAGATCTTCATATTTTTCACACTTTTTCAGGCTCTTCATGTTTTGAACACTGCTTCATGCTCCTCCTATTTTTCAGACCGTTTCATTCTCCTCATGTTTTTGACACCTTTTGAAGCTCTTCATAATTTTCACACCTTTTCATGCTCTTCATGTTTTTGAACACCATTTCATGCTCCTCCTATTTTTCAGACCTTTTCATGCTCCTCATGTATTTCACACGTTTTGAAGCTCTTCATATTTTTCACACCTTTTCAGGCTCTTCATGTTTGTGAACACTGCTTCATGCTCCTCCTATTTTTCAGACCGTTTCAAGCTCCTCATATTTTTGACACTTTTTGAAGCTCTTCATATTTTTCACACCTTTTTAGGCTCTCCATGTTTCTGAACACCACTTCATGCTCCTCCTATTTTTCAGACCGTATCATGCTTCTCATATTTTTCACACCTTTTGGAGCTCTTCATATTTTTCACACCTTTTCAGGCTCTTCATGTTTTTCAACACCACTTCATGCTCCTCCTATTTTTCAGAGAGATACATGCTCCACATATATTTCACACCTTTTGAAGCTCTTCATATTTTTCACACTTTTTCAGGCTCTTCATTTTTTTCCACACCACTTCATGCTTCTCCTATTTTTCAGACCGTTTCATGCTCCTCATGTATTTCAAACCTTTGAAGCTTTTCAAATTTTTCACACATTTTCAGGCTCTTCATGTTTTTGAACACCATTTCATGCTCCTCCTATTTTTCAGACCGTTTCATGCTTTTCATATTTTTGACATCTTTTGAAGCTCTTCATATTTTTCACACCTTTTGAAGCTCCTCATATATTTCACACCTTTTGAAGCTCTTCATATTTTTCACACATTTTCAGGCTCTTCATGTTTTTGAACACCACTTCATGCTCCTCCTATTTTTCAGAGAGTTTCATGCTCCTCATGTATTTCACACCTTTTGAAGCTCTTCATATTTTTCACACCTTTTCAGGCTGTTCATGTTTTTCCACATCACTTCATGCTTCTCCTATTTTTCAGACCGTTTCATGCTCCTCATGTATATCACACCTTTGAAGCTTTTCATATTTTTCACACCTTTTCAGGCTCTTCATGTTTTTGAACACCATTTAATGCTCCTCCTATTTTTCAGACAGTTTCATGCTCTTCATATTTTTGACACCTTTTGAAGCTCTTCATATTTTTCACACCTTTTCAGGCTCTTCATATATTTCACACCTTTTCAAACTCTTCATGTTTTTGAACACCATTTCATGCTCCCCCTATTTTTCAGACCGTTTCATGCTCTTCATATTTTTGACACCTTTTGAAGCTCTCCATATTTTTCACACCTTTTGAAGCTCTTCATATATTTCACACCTTTTCAGGCTCTTCATGTTTTTAAACACCGCTTCATGCTCCTCCTATTTTTCAGACCGTTTCAGGCTCTTCATATTTTTTTTACACCTTTTGACGCTCTTCATATTTTTCACATCTTTTCAGGCTCTTCAGGTTTTTCAACACCACTTAATGCTCCTGCTATTTTTCAGACCGTTTAATGCTCCTCATGTAGTTCAAACCTTTTGAAGCTCTTCATATTTTTCACACCTTTTCAGTCTCTTCATGTTTTTGAACACCGCTTCATGCTCCTCCTATTTTTCAGACGGTTTCATGCTCTTCATATTTTAGACAACTTTTGAAGCTCGTCATATTTTTCACACCTTTTCAGGCTCTTCATGTTTTTGAACATCGCTTCATGCTCCTTTATTTTTCAGACAATTTCTTGCTCCTCATATTTTTAAAACCTTTTGAAGCTCTTCAGATTTTTCAAACCTTTTCAGGCACTTCATGTTTTTGAACACCGCTTCATGCTCCTCCTATATTTCAGACCGTTTCATGCTCCTCATATATTTGACACCTTTTGAAGCTCTTCATATTTTTCACAACTTTTCAGGCTCTTCATGTTTTTGAACACCGCTTCATGCTCCTCCTATTTTTCAGACCGTTTCATGCTCATCTCATTTTTGACACATTTTGAACTTCTTCATATTTTTCACACCTTTAAAGCTCTTCATATTTTTCACAACTTTTCAGTCTCTGCATTTTTTTGAACACCGCTTCATGCTCCTCCTATTTTTCAGACCGTTTCATGCTCCTCATGTATTTCACACCTTTTGAAGCTCTTCAAATTTTTCACACCTTTTCAGGCTCTTCATGTTTTTGATTACCGTTTCATCCTCCTCCTAATTTTCAGATCGTTTCATGCTCCTCATATTTTTCACACCTTTTGAAGCTCTTCATATTTTTCCCACCTTTTCAGGCTCTTCATGTTTTTCAACACCAGTTCATGCTCCTCCTATTTTTCAGACCGTTTCAAGTTCCTCATAATTTTCACACCTTTTAAAGCTCTTCTTATTTTTCACACCTTTTCAGGTTCTTCATGTTTTTGAACACCGCTTCATCTTTCTCCTATTTTTAAGACCGTTTCATGCTCCTCATATTTTTGACACCTTTTGAAGCTCTTCATATTTTTCACACCTTTTCAGGCTTTTCATGTTTTTCAACACCGCTACATGATCCTCCTATTTTTCAGACCGTTTCCTGCTCCTCATATTTTTGACACCTTTTGAAGCTCTTCATATATTTCACACCGTTTCAGGCTCTTCATGTTTTTCAACACCGCTTCATGCTCCTCCTATTTTTCAGACCGTTTCTTGATGCTCATATTTTTGACACCTTTTGAGGCTCTTCATATTTTTCACACCTTTTCAGGATCTTCATGTTTTTGAACACTGTTTCAAGCTCCTCCTCTTTTTCACACCGTTTCATGCCCCTCATAATTTTGATCCCTTTTGAAGCTTTTCATATTTTTCACACCTTTTCAGGCTCTTCATGTTTTTGAACACAGTTTCATACTCCTCCTATTTTTCAGCCCAATTAATGCTCCTCATATTTTTCACACCTTTGGAAGCACTTCATATTTTTTCACACCTTTTCAGGCTCTTCACTTTTATCAACACCGCTTCATGCTCCTCCTATTTTTCAGACCGTTTCATGCTCCTCATATTTTTCACACCTTTGGAAGCACTTCATATTTTTTCACAACTTTTCAGGCTCTTCATGTTTTTCAACACCGCTTAATGCTCCTCATATTTTTCAGACGGTTTCATGCTCCTCATATTTTTACACCTTTTGAAGCTCTTCCTATATTTCACACCTTTTCAGGCTCTTCATGTTTTTGAACACCATTTCATGCTCCTTCTACTTTTCAGACCGTTTCATGCTACTCATATTTTTCACACCTTTTGAAGCTCTTCATTTTTTTCACACCTTTTCAAGCTCTTCATATTTTTCAACACCGTTTCATATTCCTCCTATTTTTCAGACCGTTTCATGCTCCTCATATTTTTGACAGCTTCTGAAGCTCTTCATATATTTCACATCTTTTCAGGCTCTTCATGTTTTTCAACACCTCTTCATGCACCTCCTATATTTCAGACCGTTTCATGCTCCTCATAATTTTGACACCTTTGAAGCTCTTCATATTTTTCAAACCTTTTCAGGCTCTTCATGTTTTTCAACACCACTTCATGCACCTCCTATATTTCAGACCGTTTCATGCTCCTCATATTTTGTCACGTTTTGAAGCTCTTCATATTTATCGCACATTTCAGTCTCTTCATGTTTTTGAATACTGCTTCATGCTCCTCCTATTTTTCAGAGCGATTCATGCTCCTCATATTTTTGACACGTTTTGAAGCTCTTCATATTTTTCACACCTTTTCAGGCTCTTCATGTTTTTGAACACCGCTTAATGCTCCTCCTATTTTTCAGATTGTTTCATGCTCCTCATATTTTTGACACGTTTTGAAGCTCTTCATATTTTTCACACCTTTTCAGGCTCTTCATGTTTTTGAACACCGCTTAATGCTCCTCCTATTTTTCAGATTGTTTCATGCTCCTCATATTTTTGACACGTTTTGAAGCTCTTCATATTTTTCACACCTTTTCAGGCTCTTCATGTTTTTGAACATCGTTTCATGCTCCTCTTATTTTTTTTTTATTGTTATTTTTTTTATTTTTTTTTATTATTTTTATTTTTTTTTCCAGTGGGTTTTGTCATACTTTGATATGAATCAGCCATGGATTTACATGTATTCCCAGTCCCGATTCCCCCTCCCACCTCTCTCTCCTCCCGATTCCTCTGGGTCTTCCCAGTGCACCAAGCCGGAGCACTTGTCTCGTGCATCCTACCTGGGCTGGTGATTTGTTTCACCATAGATAGCATACATGCTGTTCTTTTGAAATATCCCACCCTCACATTCTCCCACAAAGTTTAAAAGTCTGTTCTGTATTTCTGTGTCTCTTTTTCTGTTCTGCATATAGGGTTATCGTTGTCACCTTTCTAAATTCCATATACATGTGTCAGTATGCTGTAATGTTCTTTATCTTTCTGGCTTACTTCACTCTGTAAAATGGGCTCCAGCTTCATCCATCTCATTAGGACTGATTCAAATGAATTCTTTTTAATGGCTGAGTAATATTCCATGGTGTATATGTACCACAGCTTTCTTATCCATTCATCTGCTGACGGGCATCTAGGTTGCTTCCATGTCCTGGCTATTATAAACAGTGCTGCGATGAACATTGGGGTGCACGTGTCTCTTTCAGACGAACCTATGGACACCTTATCTTTGACAAAGGAGGCAAGGATATGCAATGGAAAAAAGACAACCTCTTTAACAAGTGGTGCTGGGAAAACTGGTCAACCACTTGTAAAAGAATGAAAATAGAACACTTTCTAACACCATACACAAAAATAAACTCAAAATGGATTAAAGATCTAAATGTAAGACCAGAAACTATAAAACTCCTAGAGGAGAAGATAGGCAAAACACTCTCCGACATAAATCAAAGCAAGATCCTCTATGACCCACCTCCCAGAATATTGGAAATAAAAGCAAAACTAAACAAATGGGACCTAATGAAACTTAAAAGCTTTTGCACTACAAAGGAAACTATAAGTAAGGTGAAAAGACAGCCCTCAGATTGGGAGAAAATAATAGCAAATGAAGAAACAGACAAAGGATTAATCTCAAAAATATACAAGCAAATCCTGCAGCTCAATTCCAGAAAAATAAATGACCCAATACAAAATGAGCCAAAGAACTAAACAGACATTTCTCCAAAGAAGACATACAGATGGATAACAAACACATGAAAAGATGCTCAACATCACTCATTATTAGAGAAATGCAAATGAAAACCACAATGAGGTACCATTACATGCCAGTCAGGATGGCTGCTATCCAGAAGTCTACAAGCAATAAATGCTGGAGAGGGAGTGGAGAAAAGGGAACCCTCTTATACTGTTGGTGGGAATGCACACTAGTACAGCCGCTATGGAAAACGGTGAAGAGATTTCTTAAAAAACTGGAAATAGAACTGCCATATGACCCAGCAATTCCACTTCTGGGCATACACAATGAGGAAACCAGATCCTCATATTTTTCAGACCGTTTCAAACTCCTCATATTTTTTACACCTTTTGAAGCTCTTCATATATTTCACACCTTTTCAGACTCTTCATGTTTTTCAACACCGCTTCATGCTCCTCCTATTTTTCAGAGCGTTTCATGGTCCTCATATTTTTGACACCTTTTGAAGCTCTTCATATTTTTCACCCCTTTTCAGGCTCTTCATGTTTTTGAACACCGCTTCATGTTCCTCCTATTTTTGAGACCGTTTCATGCTCCTCATGTATTTCCCACCTTTTGAAGCTCTTCATATTTGTCACACCTTTTCAGGCTCCTCATGTTTTTCAACACCACTTCATGCTCCTCCTATTTTTCAGACCGTTTCATGCTCCTCATATTTTTCACACCTTTTGAAGCTCTTCCTATTATTCACACCTTTTCAGGCTCTTCATGTTTTTGAACACCGGTTCATGCTCCTCCTATTTTTCAGACCGTATCATGCTCCTCATATTTTTCACACCTTTTGGAGCTCTTCATATATTTCACACCTGTTCAGGCTCTTTATTTTTTTCAACACTACATCATGCTCCTCCTATTTTTCAGACCGTTTCATGCTCATCTCATTTTTGACATCTTCTGAAGCTCTTCATATTTTTCATATTTTTGAAGCTCTTCATATTTTTCACACCTTTTGAGCTCTTCATATTCTTCACACGTTTTCAGGCTCTTCATGTATTTCAATAACGCTTCTTACTTCTCCTATTTTTCAGACCGTTTCATGCTCCTCATATTTTTGACACCTTTTCAAGCTCTTCATATTTTACACACCTTTTCAGGCTCTTCATGTTTTTGAACACCGGTTCATGCTCCTCCTATTTTTCAGACCGTATCATGCTCCTCATATTTTTCACACCTTTTGAAGCTCTTCATATTTTTCACAAGATTTCAGTCTCAGCATGTTTTTGAACACCGCTTCATGCTCCTCCTATTTTCAGACCGTTTCATGCTCCTCATGTATTTCACACCTTTTGAAGCTCTTCATATTTTTCGCACCTTTTCAGGCTCTTCATGTGTTTGAACACCATTTCATGCTCCTCCTATTTTTCAGACCGTTTCATGCTCCTCATATTTTTGACATCTTTTGAAGCTCTTCATATTTCTCACAGCTTTTCAGGCTCTTCATGTTTTTGAACACCGCTTCATGCTCCTCCTATTTTTCAGACCGTTTCATGCTCATCTCATTTTTGACACCTTTTGAAGCTCTTCATATTTTTCAAACCTTTTGAAGCTCTTCATATTTTTCACACCTTTTCAGACTCTGCATGTTTTTGAACACCGCTTCATGCTCCTCCTGTTTTTCAGATCGTTTCATGCTCCTCATGTATTTCACACCTTTTGAAGCTCTTCATATTTGTCACACCTTTTCAGGCTCTTCATGTTTTTCAACACCGCTTCATGCTCCTCCTATTTTTCAGACCGTTTCATGATCCTCATATTTTTCACACTTTTTGAAGCTCTTCATATTTTTCACACATTTTAAGGCTCTTCATGTTTTTCAACATCGCTTCATGCTCCTCCTATTTTTCAGACCGTTTCAAGCTTCTCATGTATTTCACACCTTTTGAAGCTCGTCATATTTTGCACACGTTTTCCGGCTCTTCATGTTTTTTCACAACCACTTCATGCTCCTCCTATTTTTCAGACCGTATCATGCTCCTCATATTTTTCACACCTTTTCAGGCTCTTCATTATTTTCAACACAACTTCATGCTCCTCCCATTTTTCAGACCGTTTTTTACTCATCTCATTTTTGACACCTTTTGAAGCTGTTCATATTTTTCACACCTTTTGAAGCTCTTCATGTTTTTGAACACCGTTTCATGCTCCTCCTATTTTTCAGACCGTTTCATGCTCCTCATATATTTCACAACTTTTGAAGCTCTTCATATATTTCACACCTTTTCAGGAACTTCATGTTTTTCAATACCTCTTCATGATCCTCCTATTTTTAAGACCGTTTCATATTCCTCATATTTTTGACACCTTTTTAGGCTCTTCATGTTTTTTACACCTTTTCAGGCTCTTCATGTTTTTCAACACCGCTTCATGCTCCTCCTATTTTTCAGACCGTGTCATGCTCCTCCTATTTTTGACACATTTTGAAGCTCTTCATATTTTTCACACCTTTTGAAGCTCTTCATATTTTTCAAACCTTTACAGGCTCTTCATGTATTTCAACACCGCTTCATGCTCCTCCTATTTTTCAGACCGTGTCTTTCTCCTCTTATTTTTGACAAATTTTGAAGCTCTTCATATTTTTCACACCTTTTGAAGCTCTTCATATTTTTCAAACCTTTACAGGCTCTTCATGTATTTCAACACCGCTTCATGCTCCTCCAATTTTTCAGACAATTTCATGCTCGTCATATTTTTCAAACCTTTTAAAGCTCTTCATAATTTTCACACCTATTCATGCTCTTCATTTTTTACACACTGTTTCATGCTCCTCCTATTTTTCAGACCGCTTCATGCTCCTCATATTTTTCACACCTTTTGAAACTCTTCATATTTTTCACACTTTTTGAAGCTCTTCGTATTTTTCACAGTTTTCAGGCTCTTCATGCTTCTGAACACCGCTTCATGCTCCACCTATTTTTCAGACCGTTTCATGCTCTTCATATTTTTCACACCTTTTCAGGCTCTTCATATTTTTGAACACCTCTTCATGCTACTCCTATTTTTGATACCTTTTGAAGCTCTTCATATTTTTCACACCTTTTCAGGCTCTTCATGTTTTTCAACACGGCTTCATGCTACTCCTATTTTTGATACCTTTTGAAGCTCCTCATATTCTTCAAACCATTTCATGCTCTTCTTTTTTTTCATCACCGCTTCATGCTCCTCTTATTTTTCAGACCGTTTCATGCTCCTCATATTTTGACACCTTTTAACCTGTTCATATTTTACACATTTTCAGGCTCTTCAAGTTTTTCAACACCGTTTCATGCTAATACTATTTTTGATACCTTTTGAAGCTCCTTATATTCTTCAAACCATTTCATGCTCTTCTATTTTTTCATCACCGCTTCATGCTCCTCCTATTTTTCAGACCGTTTCATGCTCCTCCTATTTTGAGACCGTTTCATGCTCCTCATATTTTTCACACCTTTAGAAGCTCTTCGTATTTTTCTCACCTTTTCAGGCTCTTCATGTTTTTCAACACCGCTTCATGATCCTCCTATTTTTCTGACAGTTTCATGCTCCTCATATTTTTCATCCTTTTTGAAGCTCTTCATATTTTTCACACCTTTAGAAGCTCTTCGTATTTTTCTCACCTTTTCAGGCTCTTCATGTTTTTGAACACCACTTCATGCTCCTCCGATTTTCAGACCGTTTCATGCTCCTCATACTTTTGACACCTTTAGAAGCTCTTCATATTTTTCACACCTTTTCAGGCTCTTCATGTTTTTCAACACCGCTTCATGCTCCTCTTCTTTTTCAGACCGTTTCAGGCTCCTCATATTTTTGACACCTTTTTAAGCTCTTCATGTTTTTCACACATTTTCAGGCTCTTCATGTATTTCAACACCGCTTCATGCTCCTCCTATTTTTCAGAACGTTTCATGCTCCTCATATTTTTGACACCTTTTGAAGCTCTTCATATTTTTCTCACCCTTTGAAGCTCTTCATATTTTTCATATTTTTGAAGCTCTTCATATTTTCACAACTTTTCAGGCTCTTCATGTTTTTGAACACCACTTCATGCTCCTTCTATTTTTCAGAGAGTTTCATGCTCCTCATGTATTTCACACCTTTTGAAGCTTTTCATATTTTTCACTCTTTTTCAGGCTCTTCATGTTTTTCAACACCACTTCATTCTTCTCCTATTTTTCAGCCCGTTTCATGCTCCTCATGTCTTTCACACCTTTTGAAGCTCTTCACATTTTTCACACCTTTTCAGGCTCTTCATGTTTTTGATCACCATTTCATGCTCCTCCCATTTTTCAGACCGTTTCATGCTCCTCATATTTTTGACACCTTTTGAAGCTCTTCATATTTTTCACACCTTTTCAGACTCTTCATGTTTTTGAACACCGCTTCATGCTCCTCCTATTATTCAGACAGTTTCATGCTTCTCATATTTTTGACACCTTTTGAAGCTCTTCATATTTTTCACACCCTTTCAGGCTCTTAATGTTTTTCAACACCACTTCATGCTCCTCCTATTTTTCATACGTTTTCATGCTCCTCATATTTTTGACACCTTTTGAAGCTCTTCATATTGTTCACACCTTTTCAGGCTCTTCATGTTTTTGAACACCGTTTCATGTTCCTCGTATTTTTCAGGCCATTTCATGCTCGTCATGTATTTCACACTTTTGAAGCTCTTCATATTTTTCACACCTTTTCAGGATCTTCATGTTTTTCAACACCACTTCATGCTTCTCCTATTTTTCAGCCCGTTTCATGCTCCTCATATTTTTGACACCTTTTGAAGCTTTTCATATTTTTCACACCTTTTCAGGCTCTTCATGTTTTTGAACACCACTTCATGCTCCTTCTATTTTTCAGAGAGTTTCATGCTCCTCATGTATTTCACACGTTTTGAAGCTCTTCATATGTTTCACACCTTTTGAAGTTCTTCATATTTTTCACACCTTTTCAAGCTCTTCATATTTTTCACACCTTTTCAGGCTCTTCATGTTTTTCAACACCGCTTTATGCTTCTCCTATTTTTCAGACCGTTACTTGCTCCTCATATTTTTGACACCTTTAGAAGTTCTTCATATTTTTCACACCTTTTCAGGCTCTTCATATTTTTCAACACCGCTTCATGCTCCTCCTATTTTTCAGACCGATTCAAGGTCCTCATATTTTTGACACCTTTTGAAGCTTTTCATATTTTTCACACCTTTTCAGGCTCTTCATTTTTTTCAACAGTACTTCTTGCTCCTCCAATTTTTCAGACCGTTTCATGCTCATCTAATTTTTGACACCTTTTGAAGCTATGCATATTTTTCACAACTTTTCAGGCTCTTCATGTTTTTCAACACCACTGCATGCTCCTCGTATTTTTAAGACCGTTTCATGCTCTTCATACTTTTGACACCTTTAGAAGCTCTTCATATTTTTCACACCTTTTCAGGCTCTTCATGTTTTTCAACACCGCTTCATGCTCCTCTTCTTTTTCAGACCGTTTCAGGCTCCTCATATTTTTGACACCTTTTTAAGCTCTTCATGTTTTTCACACATTTTCAGGCTCTTCATGTATTTCAACACCGCTTCATGCTCCTCCTATTTTTCAGAACGTTTCATGCTCCTCATATTTTTGACACCTTTTGAAGCTCTTCATATTTTTCTCACCCTTTGAAGCTCTTCATATTTTTCATATTTTTGAAGCTCTTCATATTTTCACAACTTTTCAGGCTCTTCATGTTTTTGAACACCACTTCATGCTCCTTCTATTTTTCAGAGAGTTTCATGCTCCTCATGTATTTCACACCTTTTGAAGCTTTTCATATTTTTCACTCTTTTTCAGGCTCTTCATGTTTTTCAACACCACTTCATTCTTCTCCTATTTTTCAGCCCGTTTCATGCTCCTCATGTCTTTCACACCTTTTGAAGCTCTTCACATTTTTCACACCTTTTCAGGCTCTTCATGTTTTTGATCACCATTTCATGCTCCTCCCATTTTTCAGACCGTTTCATGCTCCTCATATTTTTGACACCTTTTGAAGCTCTTCATATTTTTCACACCTTTTCAGACTCTTCATGTTTTTGAACACCGCTTCATGCTCCTCCTATTATTCAGACAGTTTCATGCTTCTCATATTTTTGACACCTTTTGAAGCTCTTCATATTTTTCACACCCTTTCAGGCTCTTAATGTTTTTCAACACCACTTCATGCTCCTCCTATTTTTCATACGTTTTCATGCTCCTCATATTTTTGACACCTTTTGAAGCTCTTCATATTGTTCACACCTTTTCAGGCTCTTCATGTTTTTGAACACCGTTTCATGTTCCTCGTATTTTTCAGGCCATTTCATGCTCGTCATGTATTTCACACTTTTGAAGCTCTTCATATTTTTCACACCTTTTCAGGATCTTCATGTTTTTCAACACCACTTCATGCTTCTCCTATTTTTCAGCCCGTTTCATGCTCCTCATATTTTTGACACCTTTTGAAGCTTTTCATATTTTTCACACCTTTTCAGGCTCTTCATGTTTTTGAACACCACTTCATGCTCCTTCTATTTTTCAGAGAGTTTCATGCTCCTCATGTATTTCACACGTTTTGAAGCTCTTCATATGTTTCACACCTTTTGAAGTTCTTCATATTTTTCACACCTTTTCAAGCTCTTCATATTTTTCACACCTTTTCAGGCTCTTCATGTTTTTCAACACCGCTTTATGCTTCTCCTATTTTTCAGACCGTTACTTGCTCCTCATATTTTTGACACCTTTAGAAGTTCTTCATATTTTTCACACCTTTTCAGGCTCTTCATATTTTTCAACACCGCTTCATGCTCCTCCTATTTTTCAGACCGTTTCAAGGTCCTCATATTTTTGACACCTTTTGAAGCTTTTCATATTTTTCACACCTTTTCAGGCTCTTCATTTTTTTCAACAGTACTTCTTGCTCCTCCAATTTTTCAGACCGTTTCATGCTCATCTAATTTTTGACACCTTTTGAAGCTATGCATATTTTTCACAACTTTTCAGGCTCTTCATGTTTTTCAACACCACTGCATGCTCCTCGTATTTTTAAGACCGTTTCATGCTCCTCATACTTTTGACACCTTTAGAAGCTCTTCATATTTTTCACACCTTTTCAGGCTCTTCATGTTTTTCAACACCGCTTCATGCTCCTCTTCTTTTTCAGACCGTTTCAGGCTCCTCATATTTTTGACACCTTTTTAAGCTCTTCATGTTTTTCACACATTTTCAGGCTCTTCATGTATTTCAACACCGCTTCATGCTCCTCCTATTTTTCAGAACGTTTCATGCTCCTCATATTTTTGACACCTTTTGAAGCTCTTCATATTTTTCTCACCCTTTGAAGCTCTTCATATTTTTCATATTTTTGAAGCTCTTCATATTTTCACAACTTTTCAGGCTCTTCATGTTTTTGAACACCACTTCATGCTCCTTCTATTTTTCAGAGAGTTTCATGCTCCTCATGTATTTCACACCTTTTGAAGCTTTTCATATTTTTCACTCTTTTTCAGGCTCTTCATGTTTTTCAACACCACTTCATTCTTCTCCTATTTTTCAGCCCGTTTCATGCTCCTCATGTCTTTCACACCTTTTGAAGCTCTTCACATTTTTCACACCTTTTCAGGCTCTTCATGTTTTTGATCACCATTTCATGCTCCTCCCATTTTTCAGACCGTTTCATGCTCCTCATATTTTTGACACCTTTTGAAGCTCTTCATATTTTTCACACCTTTTCAGACTCTTCATGTTTTTGAACACCGCTTCATGCTCCTCCTATTATTCAGACAGTTTCATGCTTCTCATATTTTTGACACCTTTTGAAGCTCTTCATATTTTTCACACCCTTTCAGGCTCTTAATGTTTTTCAACACCACTTCATGCTCCTCCTATTTTTCATACGTTTTCATGCTCCTCATATTTTTGACACCTTTTGAAGCTCTTCATATTGTTCACACCTTTTCAGGCTCTTCATGTTTTTGAACACCGTTTCATGTTCCTCGTATTTTTCAGGCCTTTTCATGCTCGTCATGTATTTCACACTTGTGAAGCTCTTCATATTTTTCACACCTTTTCAGGATCTTCATGTTTTTCAACACCACTTCATGCTTCTCCTATTTTTCAGCCCGTTTCATGCTCCTCATATTTTTGACACCTTTTGAAGCTTTTCATATTTTTCACACCTTTTCAGGCTCTTCATGTTTTTGAACACCACTTCATGCTCCTTCTATTTTTCAGAGAGTTTCATGCTCCTCATGTATTTCACACGTTTTGAAGCTCTTCATATGTTTCACACCTTTTGAAGTTCTTCATATTTTTCACACCTTTTCAAGCTCTTCATATTTTTCACACCTTTTCAGGCTCTTCATGTTTTTCAACACCGCTTCATGCTCCTCCTATTTTTCAGACCGTTTCATGCTCCACACATTTTGAAACCTTTTGAAGCTCTTCATATTTTTCACACCTTTTCAGGCTCTCCATGTTTTTCATCACCGATTCATGCTCCTCCTATTTTGAGGCCGTTTCATGCTCCTCATATTTTTGACACCTTTTGAAGCTCTTCATATTTTTCACACCTTTTAGGCTCTTCATGTTTTTGAACAGCGCTTCATGCTCCTCATATTTTTCAGACCGTTTCATGCTCCTCATATTTTTCACACCTTTTGAAGCTCTTCATATTTTTCATATTTTTGAAGCTCTTCATATTTTTCACACTTTCTCAGGCTCTTCATGTTTTTGAGCACACCTTCTTGCTCCTCCTATTTTTCAGACCGTTTCATGCTCCTCATGTATTTCACACCATTTGAAGCTCTTCATGTTTTTCACACCTTTTCAGTCTCTTCATGTATTTGAACACCATTTCATGCTCCTCCGATTTTTTAGACCATTTCATGCTCCTCATATTTTTGACACCTTTTGAAGCTCTTCATATTTTTCACACCTTTTCAGGCTCTTCATGTTTTTGAACACCGCTTCATGCTCCTCCAATTTTTCAGACCGTTTCATGTTTCTCATATTTTTGACACCTTTTGAAGCTCTTCATATTTTTCACACCTTTTGAAGCTCTTCATATTTTTCATATATTTGAAGCTCTTCATATTTTTCACACCATTTCAGGCTTTTCATGTATTTGAACACCGGTTCATGCTCCTCCTATTTTTCAGACCGTTTCGTGCTCCTCCTATTTTTCACTCCTTTTGAAGCTCTTCACATTTTTCACACCTTTTCAGTCTCTACATGTTTTTGAACACCGCTTCATGCTCCTCCTATTTCTCAGACCATTTCATGCTCCTCATGTATTTCACACCTTTTGAAGCTCTTAGTATTTTGCACACATTTTCAGGCTTTTCATGTTTTTCACAACCACTTCATGCTCCTCATATTTTTCAGACCGTTTCATGCACATTTCATTTTTGACTCCTTTTGAAGCTCTTCATATTTTTCACGCCATTTTCAGGCTCTTCATGTTTTTCAACACCGCTTTATGATCCTCCTATTTTTCAGACCGTTTCATATTCCTCATATTTTTGACACCTTTTGAAGCTCTTCATATTTTTCACACCTTTTCACGCTCTTCATGTTTTTGAACACCGCTTCATGCTCCGCCTATTTTTCAGACCGTTTCATGCTCCTCATATTTTTGACACCTTTTGAAGCTCTTCATATTTTTCACACCTTTTGAAGCTCTCCATATTTTTCATATTTTTGAAGCTCTTCATATTTTTCACACCTTTTCAGGCTTTTCATGTATTTGAACACCGGTTCATATTCCTCCTATTTTTCAGACCGTTTCATGCTCCTCCTATTTTTCACTCCTTTTGAAGCTCTTCATATTTTTCACACCTTTTCAGTCTCTACATGTTTTTGAACACCGCTTCATGCTCCTCCTATTTCTCAGACCATTTCATGCTCCTCATGTATTTCACACCTTTTGAAGCTCTTCGTATTTTGCACACATTTTCAGGCTTTTCATGTTTTTCACAACCACTTCATGCTCCTCATATTTTTCAGACCGTTTCATGCACATTTCATTTTTGACTCCTTTTGAAGCTCTTCATATTTTTCACACCATTTTCAGGCTCTTCATGTTTTTCAACACCGCTTTATGATCCTCCTATTTTTCAGACCGTTTCATATTCCTCATATTTTTGACATTTTTTGAGGCTCTTCATATTTTTCACACCTTTTCAGGCTCTTCATGTTTTTGAACACCGTTTCATGCTCCTCCTATTTTTCAGACCGTTTCATGCACATCTCATTTTTGACACCTTTTGAAGCTCTTGATATTTTTCACACCATTTTCAGGCTCTTCATGTTTTTCAACACCGCTTTATGATCCTCCTATTTTTCAGACCGTTTCATGCTCCTCATATATTTGACACCTTTTGAAGCTCTTCGTATTTTTCATAACTTTTCAGGCTCTTCATATTTTTCACACATTTTCAAGCTGTTCATGTTTTTGAACCCGGCTTCATGCTCCTCCAATTTTTCAGACCATTTCATGTTCCTCATATTTTTGACACCTTTTGAAGCTCTTAATTCTTTTCACACCTTTTGAAGCTCTTCATATTTTTCACACCTTTTGAATCTCTTCATATTTTTCACACGTTTTCAGGCTCTTTATCTATTTCAACACCGCTTCATGCTGCTTCTATTTTTCAGACCGTTTCATGCTCCTCATATTTTTGACACCTTTTGAAGCTCTTCATATTTTTCACATCTTTTCAGGCTCTTCATGTTTTTGAACACCGTTTCATGCTCCTCGTATTTTTCAGACCGTTTCATTCTCCTCATACCTTTGACACCTTTTGAAGGTCTTCATATATTCCACACCTTTTCAGACTCTTCATGTTTTTGAACACCGCTTCATGCTCCTCTTATTTTTCAGACCGTTTCAGTCTCCTCATATTTTTGATACCTTTTGAAACTCTTCATATTTCTCACACCTTTTCAGGCTCTTCAGGTTTTTCAAAACCACTTCATGCTCCTCCTATTTTTCAGACCCTTTCATGCTCATCTCTTTTTGACACATTTTGAAGCTCTTCATATTTTTCACACCTTTTGAAGTTCTTCATATTTTTCACACCTTTTCAGGGTCTCCATGTTTATGAACACCGCTTCATGCTCCTCCTATTATTCAGACCGTTACATGCTCCTCATATTTTTCACACCTTTTGAAGTTCTTCATATTTTTCACACCTTTTCAGGTTCTTCATGTTTTTCAACACCGCTTCTTGCTCCTCCTATTTTTCAGACCGTATCATGCTCCTCATATTTTTGACACGTTTTGAAGCTCGTCATATTTTTCACACCTTTTCAGGCTCTTCAGGTTTTTGAACACCGTTTCATGCTCCTCCGATTTTTCAGACCGTTTCATGCTACTCATTTTTTTGAGACCTTTTGAAGCTCTTCACTTTTTTCACACCTTTTCAGGCTCTTCATGTTTTTGAATACCGCTTCATGCTCCTCCAATTTTTCAGACCGTTTCATGCTCTTCATATTTTTGATTTCTTTTGAAAGTCTGCATATTTTTCACACCTTTTTAGGCTCTTCATTTTTTTGAACACCACTTCATGCTCCTCCCATTTTTCAGACAGTTTCATGCTCATCTCATTTTTGACACCTTTTGAAGCTCTTCATATTTTTCACACCTTTTGAAGATCTTCATATTTTCACACGTTTTCAGGCTCTTCATGTTTTTCAACATCTTTTCATGCTCCTCCTATTTTTCAGACCGTTTCATGCTCCTCATGTATTTCACACCTTTTGAAGCTCTTCGTATTTTGCACACATTTTCAGGCTTTTCATGTTTTTCACAACCACTTCATGCTCCTCATATTTTTCAGACCTTTTCATTCACATTTCATTTTTGACTCCTTTTGAAGCTCTTCATATTTTTCACACCATTTTCAGGCTCTTCATGTTTTTCAACACCGCTTTATGATCCTCCTATTTTTCAGACCGTTTCATATTCCTCATATTTTTGACATTTTTTGAGGCTCTTCATATTTTTCACACCTTTTCAGGCTCTTCATGTTTTTGAACACCGTTTCATGCTCCTCCTATTTTTCAGACCGTTTCATGCTCATCTCATTTTTGACACCTTTTGAAGCTCTTCATATTTTTCACACCTTTTCAGACTCTGCATGTTTTTGAACACCGCTTCATGCTCCTCCTATTTTTCAGATCGTTTCATGCTCCTCATGTATTTCACACCTTTTGAAGCTCTTCATATTTGTCACACCTTTTCAGGCTCTTCATGTTTTTCAACACCGCTTCATGCTCCTCCTATTTTTCAGACCGTTTCATGATCCTCATATTTTTCACACTTTTTGAAGCTCTTCATATTTTTCACACATTTTAAGGCTCTTCATGTTTTTCAACATCACTTCATGCTCCTCCTATTTTTCAGACCGTTTCAAGCTTCTCATGTATTTCACACCTTTTGAAGCTCGTCATATTTTGCACACGTTTTCAGGCTCTTCCTGTTTTTTCACAACCACTTCATGCTCCTCCTATTTTTCAGACCGTATCATGCTCCTCATATTTTTCACACCTTTTCAGGCTCTTCATTATTTTCAACACAACTTCATGCTCCTCCCATTTTTCAGACCGTTTTTTACTCATCTCATTTTTGACACCTTTTGAAGCTGTTCATATTTTTCACACCTTTTGAAGCTCTTCATGTTTTTGAACACCGTTTCATGCTCCTCCTATTTTTCAGACCGTTTCATGCTCCTCATATATTTCACAACTTTTGAAGCTCTTCATATATTTCACACCTTTTCAGGAACTTCATGTTTTTCAACACCTCTTCATGATCCTCCTATTTTTAAGACCGTTTCATATTCCTCATATTTTTGACACCTTTTTAGGCTCTTCATGTTTTTTACACGTTTTCAGGCTCTTCATGTTTTTCAACACCGCTTCATGCTCCTCCTATTTTTCATACCGTGTCATGCTCCTCCTATTTTTGACACATTTTGAAGCTCTTCATATTTTTCACACCTTTTGAAGCTCTTCATATTTTTCAAACCTTTACAGGCTCTTCATGTATTTCAACACCGCTTCATGCTCCTCCTATTTTTCAGACCGTGTCTTTCTCCTCTTATTTTTGACACCTTTTGAAGCTCTTCATATTTTTCACACCTTTTGAAGATCTTCATATTTTTCAAACCTTTACAGGCTCTTCATGTATTTCAACACCGCTTCATGCTCCTCCAATTTTTCAGACAATTTCATGCTCGTCATATTTTTCAAACCTTTTAAAGCTCTTCATAATTTTCACACCTATTCATGCTCTTCATTTTTTACACACTGTTTCATGCTCCTCCTATTTTTCAGACCGTTTCATGCTCCTCATATTTTTCACACCTTTTGAAACTCTTCATATTTTTCACACTTTTTGAAGCTCTTCATATTTTTCACAGTTTTCAGGCTCTTCATGCTTCTGAACACCGCTTCATGCTCCACCTATTTTTCAGACCGTTTCATGCTCTTCATATTTTTCACACCTTTTCAGGCTCTTCATATTTTTGAACACCTCTTCATGCTACTCCTATTTTTGATACCTTTTGAAGCTCTTCATATTTTTCACACCTTTTCAGGCTCTTCATGTTTTTCAACACGGCTTCATGCTACTCCTATTTTTGATACCTTTTGAAGCTCCTCATATTCTTCAAACCATTTCATGCTCTTCTTTTTTTTCATCACCGCTTCATGCTCCTCCTATTTTTCAGACCGTTTCATGCTCCTCATATTTTGACACCTTTTAACCTGTTCATATTTTACACATTTTCAGGCTCTTCAAGTTTTTCAACACCGTTTCATGCTACTACTATTTTTGATACCTTTTGAAGCTCCTTATATTCTTCAAACCATTTCATGCTCTTCTATTTTTTCATCACCGCTTCATGCTCCTCCTATTTTTCAGACCGTTTCATGCTCTTCCTATTTTGAGACCGTTTCATGCTCCTCATATTTTTCACACCTTTAGAAGCTCTTCTTATTTTTCTCACCTTTTCAGGCTCTTCATGTTTTTCAACACCGCTTCATGATCCTCCTATTTTTCTGACAGTTTCATGCTCCTCATATTTTTCATCCTTTTTGAAGCTCTTCATATTTTTCACACCTTTAGAAGCTCTTCGTATTTTTCTCACCTTTTCAGGCTCTTCATGTTTTTGAACACCACTTCATGCTCCTCCAATTTTCAGACCATTTCATGCTCCTCATATTTTTGACACGTTTTGAAGCTCCTCATATGTTTCACACATTTTGAAGGTCTTTATATATTTCACACCATTTCAGGATCTTCATGTGTTTCAACACCACTTCATGCTCCTCCTATTTTTCAGACCGTTTCATGCTCCTCATAATTTTGACACCTTTTGAAGCTCTTTATAATTTTCACACCTTTTCAAGCTCTTCATGTTTTTCAACACCACTTCATGCTCCTCCAATTTTTCAGGCCGTTTCATTGTCCTCATATATTTGACACCTTTAGAAGATCTTCATATTTTTCACACATTTTCAGGCTCTGCATGTTTTTCAACATCGCTTCATGACCCTCCTATTTTTTAGACCGTTTCAGGCTCCTCATATTTTTGACACCTTTAGAAGCTCTTCATATTTTTCACACCTTTTCAGGCTCTTCATTTTTTTCAACACCGCTTCATGCTCCTCCTATTTTTCAGACCGTTTCATGCTCCTCATAATTTTGACACTTTTTGAAGCTCCTCATATTTTTCACACGTTTTGAAGGTGTTCATATATTTCACACCATTTCAGGCTCTTCATGTTTTTCAACACCACTTCATGCTCCTCCAATTTTTCAGTCCGTTTCATGCTCATCTAATTTTTGACAACTTTTGAAGCTCTTCATATTTTTCACATTTTTGAAGCTCTTCATATTTCTCACACCTTTTCAGGCTCTTCATGTTTTTCAACACTGATTCATGCTCCTCCTATTTTTCAGACCGTTTCATGCTCCTCATAATTTTGACACTTTTTGAAGCTCCTCATATTTTTCACACGTTTTGAAGGTGTTCATATATTTCACACCATTTCAGGCTCTTCATGTTTTTCAACACCACTTAATGCACCTCCTATTTTTCAGACCGTTTCATGCTCATCTAATTTTTGACAACTTTTGAAGCTCTTCATATTTTTCACACCTTTTCAGGCTCTTCATTTTTTTCAACACCTCTTCATGCTCCTCGTATTTTTCAACACTGCTTCATGTTCCTCCTATTTTTCAGACCGTTTCATGCTCCTCATAATTTTGACACTTTTTGAAGCTCCTCATATTTTTCACACGTTTTGAAGGTCTTCATATATTTCACACCATTTCAGGCTCTTCATGTTTTTCAACAACACTTCATGCTCCTCCTATTTTTCAGACCGTTTCATGCTCATCTAATTTTTGACAACTTTTGAAGCTCTTCATATTTTTCACATTTTTGAAGCTCTTCATATTTCTCACACGTTTTCAGGCTCTTCATGTTTTTCAACACTGATTCATGCTCCTCCTATTTTTCAGACCGTTTCATGCTCATCTCTTTTTTGACACCTTTTGAAGCTGTTCATACTTTTCACACCTTTTCAGGATCTTCAGGTTTTTGATCACCGCTTCATGATCCTCCTATTTTTCAAACCATTTCATGCTCTTCATATTTTTGACAACTTTTGAAACTCTTAATTTTTTTCACAACTTTTCAGGCTCTTCATGTTTTTCCACACCACTTCATGCTTCCCCTAATTTTCAGACCGTTTCATGCTCCTCATGTATTTCACACGTTTTGAAGCTCTTCATATTTTTCACACCTTTCAGGCTCTTCATGTTTTTCAACACCGTTTCATGCTGCTTCTATTTTTCAGACCGTTTCATGGTCCTCATATTTTTCACACCTTTTGAAGCTCTTCATATTTTTCACACCTTTTCAGGCTCTTCATGTTTTTGAACACATCTTCATGTTCCTCCTATTTTTCACACCGTTTCATGCTCCTCATATTTTGACACCTTTTGAAGCTCTTTATATTTTTCACAACTTTTCAGGCTCTTCATGTTTTTCAACACCGTTTCATGATCCTCCTATTGTTCAGACCGTTTCATGCTCATCTCATTTTTGACACCTCTTGAAGCTTTTCATATTTTTCACAACTTTTTAAGATCTTCATGTTTTTGAAAACCGCTTCATGCTCCTCCTATTTTTCAGAGAGTTTCATGCTCCTCTTGTATTTCACACGATTTGAAGCTCTTCATATTTTTCACACCTTTTCAGGCTCTTCAAATTTTTCACAGCTTTTCAGGCTCTTCAAATTTTTCACACCTTTCCAGGCTCTTCAAATGTTTCACACCTTTTCAGGCTCTTCAAATTTTTCACACCTTTTCAGGCTCTTCATATTTTTCACACCTTTTCAGGCTCTTCAAATTTTTCACACCTTTTCAGGCTCTTCAAATTTTTCCACACCACTTCATGCTTCTCCTATATTTCAGCCCGTTTCAAACTCCTCATGTATTTCACACCTTTTGAAGCTCTTCATATTTTTCACACCTTTTCAGGCTCTTCATGTTTTTGATCACCGTTTCATGCTCCTCCTATTTTTCAGACAATTTCATGCTCATCTCAATTTTGACACCTTTTGAAGCTCTTCATATATTTCACACCTTTTCAAGCTCTTCATATTTTTCACACCTTTTCAGGCTCTTCATGTTTTTCAACACCGCTTTATGCTTCTCCTATTTTTCAGACCGTTACATGCTCCTCATATTTTTGACACCTTTAGAAGTTCTTCATATTTTTCACACCTTTTTCGGCTCTTCATATTTTTCAACACCGCTTCATGCTCCTCCTATTTTTCAGACCGTTTCAAGGTCCTCATATTTTTGACACCTTTTGAAGCTTTTCATATTTTTCACACCTTTTCAGGCTCTTCATTTTTTTCAACAGTACTTCTTGCTCCTCCAATTTTTCAGACCGTTTCATGCTCATCTAATTTTTGACACCTTTTGAAGCTATGCATATTTTTCACAACTTTTCAGGCTCTTCATGTTTTTCAACACCACTGCATGCTCCTCGTATTTTTAAGACCGTTTCATGCTCCTCATATTTTTGACACCTTTAGAAGCTCTTCATATTTTTCACACCTTTTCAGGCTCTTCATGTTTTTCAACACCGCTTCATGCTCCTCTTCTTTTTCAGACCATTTCAGGCTCCTCATATTTTTGACACCTTTTTAAGCTCTTCATGTTTTTCACACATTTTCAGGCTCTTCATGTATTTCAACACCGCTTCATGCTCCTCCTATTTTTCAGAACGTTTCATGCTCCTCATATTTTGGACACCTTTTGAAGCTCTTCATATTTTTCTCACCCTTTGAAGCTCTTCATATTTTTCATATTTTTGAAGCTCTTCATATTTTCACAACTTTTCAGGCTCTTCATGTTTTTGAACACCACTTCATGCTCCTTCTATTTTTCAGAGAGTTTCATGCTCCTCATGTATTTCACACCTTTTGAAGCTTTTCATATTTTTCACACTTTTTCAGGCTCTTCATGTTTTTCAACACCACTTCATTCTTCTCCTATTTTTCAGTCCGTTTCATGCTCCTCATGTCTTTCACACCTTTTGAAGCTCTTCACATTTTTCACACCTTTTCAGGCTCTTCATGTTTTTGATCACCATTTCATGCTCCTCCCATTTTTCAGACCGTTTCATGCTCCTCCTATTTTTCAGACCGTTTTATGCTTTTCATATTTTTCACAACTTTTGAACCTCTTCATATTTTTCACACCTTTTAAACTCTTCATGTTTTTGAACACCGCTTCACACTCCTCCTATTTTTCATACCGTTTCATGCTCCTCAAATTTTTGACAGCTTTTGAAGCTCTTCATATACTTTCCACCTTTTCAGGCTCTTCATTTTTGTGGACTCCGCTTCATGCTCCTCCTATTTTTCAACCCGTTTCATGCTCCTCCTATTTTTCACACCGTTTCATTCTCCTCATAATTTGACACCTTTTGAAGCTCTTCATATTTTTCACACCTTTTCAGGCTCTTCATGTTTTTGAACATGGCTTCATGCTCCTCCTATTTTTCAGACCGTTTCATGCTCCTCACATTTTTGACACCTTTTGAAGCTCTTCATATTTCACACCTTTTCATGATCTTCATGTTTTTCAATAACACTTCATGCTCCTCCTAGATTTCAGACCGTTTCATACTCCTCCTATTTTTGACACCTTTTGAAGCTCTTCATATATTTCACCCCATTTCAAGCTCTTCATGTTTTTCAACACCGCTTCATGCTCCTCCTATTTTTCAGACAGTTACAGGCGCCTCATATTTTTGACACCTTTTAAAGCCCTTCATATTTTTCACACATTTTCAGGCTCTTCATGTTTTTCAACACCGCTTCATGCTCCTCCTATTTTTCAGACCGTTTCTTGCTGCTAATATTTTTGACACCTTTTGAAGCTCTTCATATTTTTCACACCTCTTCATGCTCTTCATGTTTTCAACATCGATTCATGCTCCTATTATTTTTCAGACCGTTTCATCCTCCTCCTATTTTCACACCGTTTCATGCTCCTCACATTTTTGACACCTTTTGAAGCTCTTCATATTTTTCACATCTTTACAGGCTCTTCATGTTTTTCAGTACCACTTCATGCTCCTCCTAGATTTCAGACCGTTTCAGACTCCTCCTATTTTTGACACCTTTTGAAGCTCTTCAAGTATTTCACACCTTTTCAGGCTCTTCATGTTTTTCAACATCGCTTCATGCTCCTCCTATGTTTCCGACCGTTTCATGCTGCTCCCATTTTTGATACCTTTTGAAGCTCTTCATATTTTTGGCACCTTTTCATGCTCTTCATGTTTTTCAACACCGCTTCATGCTCCTCCTATACTTCAGAACGTTTTATGCTCCTCATATTTTTAACACCATTTGAAGCTCTTCATGTTTTGGGCATCTTTTCATGCTCTTCATGTTTTTCAACACCGCTTCATGCTCCTCCTGTTTTTCAGACGGTCTCTTGCTCCTCAAATTTTTGACACCTTTTGAAGCTCTTCATATTTTTCATACCTTTTGAAGCTCTTCATATTTTTTCACACGTTTTCAGGCTCTTCATATTTTTCAACACCGCTTCATGCTCCTCCTATTTTTCAGACCGTTTCATGCTCCTCATATTTTTGACACCTTTTGATGCTCTTCATATTTTTCACACTTTTCAAGCTCTTTTTTTTTTCAACACCACTTCATGCTTCTCCCATTTTTCAGACCTTTTCATGCTCCTCATATTTTTGACACCTTTAGAAGCTCTTCATATTTTTCACACTTTTCAAGCTCTTCATGTTTTTCAACACCACTTCATTCTCCTCCTATTTTTAGACCGTTTCATTCTCCTCATACTTTTGACACCTTTTGAAGCTCTTCCTATATTTCACACCTTTTCAGGCTCTTCATGTTTTTAACACCACTTCATGCTCCTCCTATTTTTTAGACCATTTCCTGCTCTTCGATTTTTGATACCTTTTGAAGTTCTTCATATTTTTCACACCTTTTGAAGCTCTTAATATTTTTCACACATTTTCAGGCTCTTCACTTTTTTCAACAACGCTTCATGCTCCTCCTATTTTTCAGACCGATTCATGCTCGTAATATTTTTCACACCTTTTGAAGCTCTTAATATTTTTCACACGTTTTCAGGCTCTTCACGTTTTTCAACAACGCTTCATGCTCCTCCTATTTTTCAGACCGTTTCATCCTCCTCATATTTTTGACACCTTTTGAAGCTCTTAATATTTTTCACACGTTTTCAGGCTCTTCATGTTTTTGAACACACCTACATGCTACTCCTATTTTTCAGACCGATTCATGCTCCTCATATTTTTCACACCTTTTGAAGCTCCTAATATTTTGCAGACCTTTTCAGGCTCTTCATGTTTTTCAACATCGTTTCAAGATCCTCCTATTTTTCAGTCCGTTTCATGCTCATCTCATTTTTGACCCCTTTTGAAGCTTTTCATATTTTTCAACCTTTTCTGGCTCTTCATGTTTTTCAACACCGTTACATGATCATCCTATTTTTCGGACCGTTTCATGCTCATCTCATTTTTGACCCCTTTTGAAGCTTTTCATATTTTTCACAACTTTTTAGGCTCTTCATGTTTTTCAACACCGCTTCTTGCTCCCCCTATTTTTCAGACCGTTTCATGCTCATCTCATTTTTGACACCTTTTGAAGCTCTTCATATTTCTCACAACTTTTTAGGCTCTTCATGTTTTTGACATCGCTTCATGCTCCTCCTATTTTTCAGAGAGTTTCTTGCTCCTCATGTATTTCACAACTTTTGAAGCTCTTCATATTTCTCACAACATTTTAGGCTCTTCATGTTTTTCCACACCACTTCATGCTTCACCTATTTTTCGGCCTGTTTCATGCTCCTCATGTATTTCACACCTTTTGAAGCTCTTCATATTTTTCAGACCTTTTCAGGCTCTTCATGTTTTTAATCACTGTTTCATGCTCCTCCTATTTTTCAGGCCGTTTCATGCTCCTCATATATTTGACACATTTTGAAGCTCTTCATATTTTTCACACATTTTCAGGCTCTTCATGTTTTTGAACACTGCTTCATGATCCTCCTATTTTTCAGACCGTTTCATGTTCTTCATATGTTTGACACCTTTTGAAGCTCTTCATATTTTTCACTCCTTTTCAGGCTCTTCATGTTTTTCAACACCACTTCATGCTTCACCTATTTTTCGGCCTGTTTCATGCTCCTCATGTATTTCACACCTTTTGAAGCTCTTCATATTTTTCACAACTTTTCAAGCTCTTCATGTTTTTGAACACCATTTCATGCCGCTTCTATTTTTCAGACCGTTTCATGCTCCTCATATTTTTCACACCTTTTGAAGCTCTTCATATTTTTCACACCTTTTCAGGCTCTTCATGTTTTTGAACACCGCTTCATGATCCTCCTATTTTTCAGACCATTTCCTGCTCTTCATATTTTTGACACCTCTTGAAGCTCTTCATATATTTCACACCTTTTCAGCCTCTTCATTTTTTTCAAAACCGCTTCATTCTCCTCCTATTTTTCACACCGTTTCATGCTCATCTCATTTTTGACACCTTTTGAAGCTCTTCATATATTTCACACTTTTTCAAGCTCTTCATATTTTTCAGACATTTTCAGGCTCTTCATGTTTTTGAACACAGCTTCTTGCTCCTCCTATTTTTCAGACCGTTTCATGCTCCTCATATTTTTGACACCGTTTGAAGCTCTTCATATTTTTCACACCTTTTCAGGCTCTTCATGTTTGAACACCGCTTCATGCTCCTTCTATTTTTCAGAGAGTTTCATGCTCCTCATGTATTTCACACCTTTTGAAGCTCTTCATATTTTCCACACCTTTTCAGGCTCTTCATATTTTTCCACATAACTTCATGCTTCTCCTATTTTTCAGCCCGTTTCAAACTCCTCATGTATTTCACACCTTTTGAAGCTCTTCATATTTTTCACACCTTTTCCGGCTCTTCATGTTTTTGATCACCGTTTCATGCTCCTCCTATTTTTCAGACCCTTTCATGCTCCTCATATTTTTGACACCTTTTGAAGCTCTTCATATTTTTCACACCTTTTCAGGCTCTTCATATTTTTGAACACCGCTTCATGCTCCTCCAATTTTTCAGGCCGTTTCATGCTCCTCATAATTGTGACACCTTTTGAAGCTCTTCATATTTTTCACACCTTTTCAGGCTCTTCATATTTTTGAACACCGCTTCATGCTCCTCCAATTTTTCAGGCCGTTTCATGCTCCTCATAATTTGACACCTTTTGAAGCTCTTCATATGTTTCACTACTTTTCAGGCTCTTCATGTTTTTCCACACCCCTTCATGCTTCTCCTATTTTTCAGCCCGTTTCATGCTCCTCATGTATTTCACACTTTTTGAAGCTCTTCATATTTTTCACACCTTTTCAGGCTCTTCATGTTTTTTATCACCGTTTCATGCTCCTCCTATTTTTCAGACCGTTTCATGCTCATGTCATTTTCGACACCTTTTGAAGCTCTTCATATATTTCACACCCTTTGAAGCTCTTCATATTTTGCACACCTTTCCAGGCTCTTCATATTTTTCAACACCGCTTCATGCTCCACCTACTTTTCAGACCGTTTCATGTTCCTCATATTTTTGACACTTTTTGAAGCTTTTCATATTTTTCACACCTTTTCAGGCTCTTCATTTTTTTCAACACTACTTCTTGCTCCTCCAATTTTTCAGACCGTTTCATGCTCATCTAATTTTTGACACCTGTTGAAGCTCTTAATATTTTTCACACCTTCTGAAGCTCTTTATATTTTTCACACTTTTTCAGGCTCTTCATGTTTTTCAACACCACTTCATGCTCCTCCTGTTTTTCAGACCGTTTCATGCTCATGTCATTTTCGACACCTTTTGAAGCTCTTCATATATTTCACACCTTTTGAAGCTCTTCATATTTTTCAGACCTTTTCAGGCTCTTCATGTTTTTGAACACGGCTTCTTGCTCCTCCTATTTTTCAGACCGTTTCATGCTCCTCATATTTTTGACACCGTTTGAAGCTCTTCATTTTTTCACACCTTTTCAGGCTCTTCATGTTTGAACACCGCTTCATGCTCCTTCTATTTTTCAGAGAGTTTCATGCTCCTCATGTATTTCACACCATTTGAAGCTCTTCATATTTTCCACACCTTTTCACGCTCTTCATATTTTTCCACACCACTTCATACTTCTCCTATTTTTCAGGCCGTTTCAAACTACTCATGTATTTCACACCTTTTGAAGCTCTTCATATTTTTCACACCTTTTCAGGCTCTTCATATTTTTGAACACTGCTTCATGCTCCTCCAATTTTTCAGGCCGTTTCATGTTCCTCATAATTTTGACACCTTTTTGAAGCTCTTCATATGTTTCACACCTTTTCAGGCTCTTCATTTTTTTCAACACCACTTCATGCTCCTCCTATTATTCAGACGGTTTCATGCTCATCTCATTTTTTACACCTTTTGAAGCTCTTCATATTTTTCACACCTTTTCAGGCTCTTCATGTTTTTCACACCTTTTCAGTCTCTTCATGTTTTTGAACACCATTTCAGGCTTCTCCTAATTTGCAGACCGTTTCATTCTCCTCATATATTTGACACCTTTTGAAGCTCTTTATATATTTCACACCTTTTCAGGCTCTTCATTTTTTTCAACACCACTTCATGCTCCTCCTCTTTTTCAGACCGTTTCATGCTCATCTCATTTTGACACCTTTTGAAGCTCTTCAAATTTTTCACGTCTTTTGATGCTCTTCATATTTTTCACAACTTTTCAGGCTCTTTATGATTTTCAAAACCGCTTCATGCTCCTCCTATTTTTCAGACCGTTTCATGCTCATCTCATTTTGACACCTTTTGAAGCTCTTCAAATTTTTCACACCTTTTGAAGCTCTTCATATTTATCATATTTTTGAAGCTCTTCATATTTTCACACGTTTTCAGGCTCTTCATGTTTTTCAACACCGCTTCATGCTATTTCTATTTTTCAGAGAGTTTCATGCTCCTCATGTATTTCACACCTTTTGAAGCTCTTCATATTTTTCAAACCTTTTCAGGCTCTTCATGTTTTGCCACACCCCTTCATGCTTCTCCTTTTTTTCAGCCCGTTTCATGCTCCTCATGTATTTCACACCTTTTGAAGCTCTTCATATTTTTCACACCTTTTCAGGCTCTTCATGGTTTTGATCATCGTTTCATGCTCCTCCTATTTTTCAGACCGTTTCATGCTCATCTCATTTTTGACACCTTTTGAAGCTCTTCATATATTTCACACCTTTTGAAGCTCTTCATATTTTGCACACCTTTCCAGGCTCTTCATATTATTCAACACCGCTTCATGCTCCACCTATTTTTCAGACCGTTTCATGCTCCTCATATTTTTGACACCTTTTGAAGCTTTTCATATTTTTCACACCTTTTCAGGCTCTTCATTTTTTTCAACACCGCTTCATGCTTCTCCTATTTTTCAGACAGATTCATGCTCCTCCTATTTTTCAGACTGTTTCATGCACCTCTTATTATTGACACCTTTTGAAGCTCTCATATTTTTCACACCTTTTCAGGCTCTTCATGTTTTTCAACACCGGTTCATGCTTTCCTATTTTTCAGAGAGTTTCATGCTCCTCATGTATTTCTCACCTTTTGAAGCTCTTCAAATTTTTCACACCTTTTCAGGCTCTTCATGTTTTTCAACACCACTTCATGCTCCTCCTATTTTTCAGACCGTTTCATGCTCCTCATATTTTTGACATCTTTAGAAACTCTACATATCTTTCACACCTTTTCAAACTCTTCATGTTTTTCAACACCGCTTCATGTTCCTCCTATTTTTCAGACCGTTTCATTATCCTCATATTTTTGACACCTTTTGAAGCTCTTCATATTTTTCACAAGTTCTCAGGCTCTGCATGTTTTTCAACACCGCTTCATGCTCCTCATATTTTTCAGACCGTTTCATGCTTCTCATATTTTTGACACCTTTTGAAGCTCTTCCTTTTTTTCACACCTTTTCACGCTCTTCATGTTTTTGAACACCGCTTAATGCTCCTCCTATTTTTCAGACCGTTTCATGCTTCTCATATTTTTACACCTTTTGAAGCTCTTCATATTTTCACACCTTTTCAGGCTCTTCATGTTTTTGAACACCGCTTCGTGCTCCTCCTATTTTTCAGACCGTTTCATGCTCCTAATATTTTTGACACCTTTTGAAGCTCTTCATATTTTTCACGCCTTTTCAGGCTCTTCATGTTTGAACACCGCTTCATGCTCCTTCTATTTTTCAGAGAGTTTCATGCTCCTCATGTATTTCACACCTTTTGAAGCTCTTCATATTTTTCACACCTTTTCAGGCTCTTCATGTTTTTCCACACCACTTCATGCTTCTCCTATTTTTCAGCCCGTTTCATGCTCCTCATGTATTTCACACCTTTTGAAGCTCTTCATATTTTTCACACCTTTTCAGGCTCTTCACGTTTTGATCACCATTTCATGCTCCTCCTATTTTTCAGACGGTTTCATGCTCATCTCATTTTTTACACCTTTTGAAGCTCTTCATATTTTTCACACCTTTTGAAGCTCTTCATATTTTTCACACGTTTTCAGGCTCTTCATGATTTCCAACACTGCTTCATGCTATTTCTATTTTTCAGAGAGTTTCATGCTCCTCATGTATTTCACACCTTTAGAAGCTCTTCATATTTTTCAAAACTTTTCAGGCTCTTCATGTTTTTCCACACCCCTTCATGCTTCTCCTATTTTTCAGCCCGTTTCATGCTCCTCATGTATTTCACACCTTTTGAAGCTCTTCATATTTTTCACACCTTTTCAGGCTCTTCATGTTTTTCACACCTTTTCAGGCTCTTCATGTTTTTGAACACCATTTCAGGCTTCTCCTAATTTGCAGACCGTTTCATTCTCCTCATATTTTTGAAACCTTTTGAAGCTCTTTATATATTTCACACCTTTACAGGCTCTTCATTTTTATCAACACCACTTCATGCTCCTCCTATTTTTCAGACCGTTTCATGCTCATCTCATTTTGACACCTTTTGAAGCTCTTCAAATTTTTCACGTCTTTTGAAGCTCTTCATATTTTTCACAACTTTTCATGCTCTTCATGTTTTTCAACACCGCTTCATGCTTCTCCTATTTTTCAGACACTTTCATGCTCCTCCTATTTTTCAGACTGTTTCATGCACCTCTTATTATTGACACCTTTTGAAGCTCTCATACTTTTCACACCTTTTCAGGCTCTTCATGTTTTTCAACACCGCTTCATGCTCCTCCTATTTTTGCGACCGTTTCTTGCTCCTCATATATTTGACACCTTTGAAGCTCTTCATATTTTATCACACTTTTTCAGGCTTTTCATGTTTTTCATCACCGCTTCACGCTCCTCCTATTTTTGAGACCGTTTCACGCTCCACATATTTTTGACAACTTTTGGAGCTCTTCATATTTTTCACACCTTTTCAGGCTCTTCATGTTTTTTAACCGCTGCATACTCCTCCTATTTTTCAGACCGTTTCATGCTCCTCATATATTTCACACCTTTTGAAGCTCTTCATATTTTTCACACCTTTTCAGGCTCTTCATTTTTTTCAAATCCACTTCATGCTCCTCCTATTTTTCAGACCGTTTCATGCTCATCTCATTTTTGACACCTTTTGAAGCTCTTCATATTTTTCACAAGTTCTCAGCCTCCTCATGTTTTTAAACACCGCTTCATGCTCCTCCTATTTTTCAGACCGTTTCATGCTCCTCATATTTTTCACACATTTTGAAGCTCTTCCTTTTTTTCACACCTTTTCACGCTCTTCATGTTTTTGAACACCGTTTCATGCTCCTCCTATTTTTCAGACCCTTTCATGCTCCTCATATTTTTGACACCTTTTGAAACTCTTCATATTTTTCACACCTTTTCAGGCTCTTCATATTTTTGAACACCGCTTCATGCTCCTCCAATTTTTCAGGCCGTTTCATGCTCCTCATAATTTTGACACCTTTTGAAGCTCTTCATATGTTTCACAACTTTTCAGGCTCTTCATTTTTTTCAACACCACTTCATGCTCCTCCTATTTTTCAGACGGTTTCATGCTCATCTCATTTTTGACACCTTTTGAAGCTCTTCATATTTTTCACACCTTTTGATGCTCTTCATATTTTTCACACGTTTTCAGGCTCTTCATGTTTTTCAACACCGCTTCATGCTATTTCTATTTTTCAGAGAGTTTCATGCTCCTCATGTATTTCACACCTTTTGAAGCTCTTCAAATTTTTCACGTCTTTTGAAGCTCTTCATATTTTTCACAACTTTTCAGGCTCTTTATGATTTTCAACACCGCTTCATGCTCCTCCTTTTTTTTCAGACCGTTTCATGCTCATCTCATTTTGACACCTTTTGAAGCTCTTCAAATTTTTCACACCTTTTGAAGCTCTTCGTATTTTTCATATTTTTGAAGCTCTTCATATTTTCACACGTTTTCAGGCTCTTCATGTTTTTCAACACCGCTTCATGCTATTTCTATTTTTCAGAGAGTTTCATGCTCCTCATGTATTTCACACCTTTTGAAGCTCTTCATATTTTTCAAACCTTTTCAGGCTCTTCATGTTTTTCCACACCCCTTCATGCTTCTCCTATTTTTCAGCCCGTTCCATGCTCCTCATGTATTTCACACCTTTTGAAGCTCTTCATATTTTTCACATCTTTTCAGGCTTCATGTTTTTTATCACCGTTTCATGCTCCTCCTATTTTTCAGACCGTTTCATGCTCCTCATATTTTTGACACCTTTTGAAGCTTTTCATATTTTCACACCTTTTCAGGCTCTTAATATTTTTCAACACCGCTTCATGCTTCTCCTATTTTTCATACAGTTTCATGCTCCTCCTAATTTTCAGACTGTTTCATGCACCTCTTATTATTGATACCTTTTGAAGCTCTCATATTTTTCACACCCTTTCAGGCTCTTCATGTTTTTCAACACCGCTTCATGCTTCTCCTATTTTTCAGACAGTTTCATGCTCCTCCAATTTTTCAGACTGTTTCATGCACCTCTTATTATTGACACCTTTTGAAGCTTTCATATTTTTCACACCATTTCAGGCTCTTCATGTTTTTCAACACCGCTTCATGCTCCTCCTATTTTTGCGAGCGTTTCATGCTCCTCATATTTCTGACACCTTTGAAGCTCTTCATGTTTTATCACACGTTTTCAGGCTCTTCATGTTTTTCATCACCGCTTCCCGCTCCTCCTATTTTTGAGACCGTTTCACGCTCCACATATTTTTGAAAACTTTTGGAGCTCTTCATATTTTTCACACCTTTTCAGGCTCTTCATGTTTTTTAACCGCTGCATACTCCTCCTATTTTTCAGACCGTTTCATGCTCATCTCATTTTGACACCTTTTGAAGCTCTTCAAATTTTTCACACCTTTTGAAGCTCTTCATATTTTTCAAACCTTTTCAGGCTCTTCATGTTTTTCCACATCCCTTCATGCTTCTCCTATTTTTCAGCCCGTTTCATGCTCCTCATGTATTTCACACCTTTTGAAGCTCTTCATATTTTTCACACCTTTTCAGGCTCTTCATGTTTTTGATCACCGTTTCATGCTCCTCCTATTTTTCAGACCGTTTAATGCTCATCTCATTTTTGACACCTTTTGAAGCTCTTCATATATTTCACACCTTTTGAAGCTCTTCATATTTTGCACACCTTTCCAGGCTCTTCATATTTTTCAACACCGCTTTTGCTCCACCTATTTTTCATACCGTTTCATGCTCCTCATATTTTTGACACCTTTTGAAGCTTTTCATATTTTTCACACCTTTTCAGGCTCTTCATTTTTTTCAACACCGCTTCATGCTTCTCCTATTTTTCAGACAGATTCATGCTTCTCCTATTTTTCAGACTGTTTCATGCACCTCTTATTATTGACACCTTTTGAAGCTCTCATATTTTTGACACCTTTTCAGGCTCTTCATGTTTTTCAACACCGGTTCATGCTTCTCCTATTTTTCAGAGAGTTTCATGCTCCTCATGTATTTCTCACCTTTTGAAGCTCTTCAAATTTTTCACACTTTTTCAGGCTCTTCATGTTTTTCAACACCACTTCATGCTCCTCCTATTTTTCAGACCGTTTCATGTTCCTCATATTTTTGACATCTTTAGAAACTCTACATATCTTTCACACCTTTTCAGACTCTTCATGTTTTTCAACACCGCTTCATGATCCTCCTATTTTTCAGACCGTTTCATTCTCCTCATATTTTCGACACCTTTTGAAGCTCTTCATGTTTTTCACAAGTTCTCAGGCTCTGCATGTTTTTCAACACCGCTTCATGCTCCTCATATTTTTCAGACCGTTTCATGCTTCTCTTATTTTTGACACCTTTTGAAGCTCTTCATATTTTCACACTTTTTCAGGCTCTTCATGTTTTTGAACACCGCTTCGTGCTCCTCCTATTTTTCAGACCGTTTCATGCTCCTAATATTTTTGACACCTTTTGAAGCTCTTCATATTTTTCACGCCTTTTCAGGCTCTTCATGTTTGAACACCGCTTCATGCTCCTTCTATTTTTCAGAGAGTTTCATGCTCCTCATGTATTTCACACCTTTTGAAGCTCTTCATATTTTTCACACATTTTCAGGCTCTTCATGTTTTTGAAGACCGCTTCATGCTCCTCCTATTTTTCAGCCCGTTTCATGCTCCTCATGTATTTCACACCTTTTGAAGCTCTTCATATTTTTCACACCTTTTCAGGCTCTTCACGTTTTGATCACCGTTTCATGCTCCTCTTATTTTTCAGACCGTTTCATGCTCATCTCATTTTTGACACCTTTTGAAGCTCTTCACATTTTTCACAACTTTTCAGGCTCTTCATATTTTTGAAAACAGTTTCTTGCTCCTCATATTTTTCAGACCGTTTCACCCTCTATATATTTGACACCTTTTTGAAGCTCTTCATATTTTTCACACGTTTTCAGTCTCTTCATGTTTTTCAACACCACTTCAAGCTCCTTCTATTTTTCAGACCGTTTCTTGCTCCTCATATTTTTGACACCTTTGAGGCTCTTCATATATTTCACACTGTTTCAGGCTCTTTATGTTTTCAACACCGCTTCATGCTCCTCCTAATTTTCAGACCGTTTCATTCTCCTCATATTTTTGACACCTTTTGAAGCTCTTCATATTTTTCACACTTTTTCAGGCTCTTCATGTTTTTCAAACCGCTTCATGCTCCTCCTATTTTTCAGACCGTTTCATGCTTCTCCTATTTTTCAGACCGTTTCATGCTCCTCATATTTTTGACGCCTTTTGAAGCTCTTCATATTTTTCACACCTTTTCAGGCTCTTCACGTTTTTCAGCACCACTTCATGCTCCTCCTATTTTTCAGACCGTTTCATGCTTCTCATATTTTTGACCACTTTTGAAGCTCTTCATATTTTTCACACCTTTTCAGGCTCTTCATGTTTTTCAACACCGCTTCATGCTCCTACTATTTTTCAGACCCTTTCATGCTCCTCATATTTTTGACACCTTTTTAAGCTCTTCATATTTTTCACACCTTTTCACGCTCTTCATGTTTTTCAACATCGCTTGCTGCTCCTCCTCTTTTTCAGAGCGTTTCATGCTCCTCATAATTTTGACACCTTTGAAGCTCTTCATATTTTTCACACCTTTTCAGGCTCTTCATATTTTTCAACACCACTTCATGCTTCTCCTATTTTTCAGACCGTTTAATGCTCCTCATATTTTTGACACTTTTTGAAGATCTTCATATTTTTCACACTTCTCCAGGCTCTTCATTTTTTTGAACACCGCTTCATGCTCCTCCTATTTTTCAGACCTTTTCATGCTCCTCATGTTTTTGACACCTTTTGAAGCACTTCATATTTTTCACACCTTTTCAGGCTCTTCATGTTTTTCAACAACGCTTCATGCTCCTCCTATTTTTCAGACTGTTTCATGCTCCTCATATGTTTCACACCTTTTGAAGCTCTTCATATTTTTTTTAACACCTTTTCACGCTCCTCCTATATTTCAGACCGTTTCAAGCTCCTCATATTTTTGACACTTTTTGCAGCTCTCCATATTTTTCACACCTTTTCAGGGTCTTCATGTTTTTCTACACCACTTCATGCTCCTCCTATTTTTCAGACCGTTTTATTCTACTCATATGTTTCACACCTTCTTCAAGCTCTTCATGTTTTTCAACACCACTTCATGCTCCTCCTAATTATCAGACCGTTTCATTCTCCTCATATTTTTGACACCATTTGAAGCTGTTCATCTTTTTCACACCTTTTCAGGCTCTTCATGTTTTTTAACACCTTTTCATGCTCCTGCTGTATTTCAGACCGTTTCATGCTCCTTATATTTTTGACACCTTTTGAAGCTCTTCATATTTTTCATACGTTTTCAGGCTCTTCATATTTTTCAACACCGCTTCATGCTCCTCCTATTTTTCAGACCGTATCATGCTCCTCATATGTTTCACACCTTTTTAAGGCTCTTCATATTTTTCAACAACACTTCATGCTCCTCCTATGTTTCAGACCGTTTCATGCTCCTCATATTTTTGACACAGTTTGAAGCTCTTCACATTGTTCACACCTTTTGAGGCTCTTCATGTTTTTGAAAATAGTTTCTTGCTCCTCATATTTTTCAGACCGTTTCACCCTCTATATATTTGACACCTTTTTGAAGCTCTTCATATTTTTCACACCTTTTGAGGCTCTTCATGTTTTTGAAAACAGTTTCTTGCTCCTCATATTTTTCAGACCGTTTCACCCTCTATATATTTGACACCTTTTTGAAGCTCTTCATATTTTTCACACCTTTTGAGGCTCTTCATGTTTTTGAAAACAGTTTCTTGCTCCTCATATTTTTCAGACCGTTTCACCCTCTATATATTTGACACCTTTTTGAAGCTCTTCATATTTTTCACACCTTTTCAGGCTCTTCATGTTTTTCAACAATGCTTCATGCTCCTTCTATTTTTCAGACCGTTTCATGCTCCTCATATGTTTCACACCTTTTGAAGCTCTTCATATTTTTTTAACACCTTTTCACGCTCCTCCTATATTTCAGACCGTTTCAAGCTCCTCATATTTTTGACACTTTTTGTAGCTCTTCATATTTTTCACACCTTTTCAGGGTCTTCATGTTTTTCTACACCACTTCATGCTCCTCCTATTTTTCAGACCGTTTTATTCTACTCATATGTTTCACAACTTTTTCAAGATCTTCATGTTTTTCAACACCACTTCATGCTCCTCCTAATTATCAGACCGTTTCATTCTCCTCATATTTTTGACACCATTTGAAGCTTTTCATATTTTTCACACCTTTTCAGGCTCTTCATGTTTTTTAACAACTTTTCATGCTCCTGCTATATTTCAGACCGTTTCATGCTCCTTATATTTTTGACACCTTTTGAAGCTCTTCATATTTTTCACACGTTTTCATGCTCTTCATATTTTTTAACACCGCTTCATGCTCCTCCTATTTATCAGACCGTATCATGCTCCTCATATGTTTCACACCTTTTTCAGGCTCTTCATGTTTTTCAACAACACTTCATGCTCCTCCTATGTTTCAGACCATTTCATGCTCCTCATATTTTTGACATAGTTTGAAGCTCTTCACATTGTTCACACCTTTTGATGCTCTTCATGTTTTTGAAAACAGTTTCTTGCTCCTCATATTTTTCAGACCGTTTCACCCTCTATATATTTGACACCTTTTTGAAGCTCTTCATATTTTTCACACCTTTTCAGGCTCTTCATGTTTTTCAACACCACTTCATGCTCCTCCTATTTTTCAGACCGTTTCATGCTCCTCATATTTTTACACCTTTTGAAGGTCTTCATTTTTTTCACACCTTTTCTGGCTCTTCATGTTTTTGAACACAGCTTCATGCTCCTCCTATTTTTCAGACCGTTTCATGCTCCTCATATTTTTGACAACTTTGGAAGCTCTTCATATTTTTCACACCTTTTCAGGCTCTTCATGTTTTCAACACCGTTGCATGATCCTCCTATTTTTCAGACCGTTTCATGCTCCTCATATACGTGACACATTTTTAAGCTCTTCATATATATCACACATTTTCAGGCTATTCATGTTTTTCAACACCGCTTCATGCTCCTTGTATTTTTAAGACCGTTTCATGCTCCTCATATTTTTGACACCTTTTTAACCTCTTCATATTTCTCACACATTTTCAGGCTCTTCATGTTTTTCAACAACGCTTCATGAACCTCCTATTTTTCAGACCGTTTCATGCTCATCTCATTTTTGACACCTTTTGAAGCTTTTAATATTTTTCACACCTTTTCAGGCTCTTCATGATTTTGAACACCGCTTCATGCTAATCCTATTTCTCAAACCATATCATGCTCCTCATATTTTTCACACCATTTTAAGCTCTTCATATTTTTCACACCTTTTCAGGCTCTTCATGTTTTTGAACACCACTTCATGCTCCTCCTATTTTTCAGACCGTTTCATGCTCCTCATATTTCACACCTTTTGAAGCTCTTCATATTTTTCACACCTTTTGAGGCTCTTCATGTTTTTGAACACCGCTTCATGCTAATCCCATTTTTCAAACCATATCATGCTCCTCATATTTTTCACAACTTTTTAAGCTCTTCATATTTTTCACACCTTTTCAGGCTCTTCATGTTTTTGAACACTACTTCATGCTCCTTCTATTTTTCAGAGAGTTTCATGCTCCTCATGTATTACACACCTTTTGAAGCTCTTCATATTTTTCACACCTTTACAGGCTCTTCATGTTTTTCCACACCACTTCATGCTGCTCCTATGTTTCAGCTCGTTTCATGCTCCTCATGAATTTCACACCTTTTGAAGCTCTTCATATTTTTCACACCTTTTCAGGCTCTTCATGTTTTTGAACACCGCCTCATGCTCCTCCTATTTTTCAGACCTTTTAATGCTCCTCATATTTTTGACACATTTTGAAGCTCTTCATATTTTTCACACCTTTTCAGGCTCTTCATGTTATTGAACACCGCCTCATGCTCCTCCTATTTTTCAGACCGTTTCATGCTCCTCATATTTTTGACACATTTTGAAGCTCTTCATATTTTTCACACCTTTTGAAGCTCTTCAGGTTTTTCAACACCACTTCATGCTCCTCCTATTTTTCAGACCGTTTCATGCTCATCTCATTTTTGACACCTTTTGAAGCTCTTCATATTTTTCACAAGTTCTCAGCCTCCTCATGTTTTTAAACACCGCTTCATGCTCCTCCTATTTTTCAGACCGTTTCATGCTCCTCATATTTTTCACACATTTTGAAGCTCTTCCTTTTTTTCACACCTTTTCACGCTCTTCATGTTTTTGAACACCGCTTCATGCTCCTCCTATTTTTCAGACCCTTTCATGCTCCTCATATTTTTGACACCTTTTGAAACTCTTCATATTTTTCACACCTTTTCAGGCTCTTCATATTTTTGAACACCGCTTCATGCTCCTCCAATTTTTCAGGCCGTTTCATGCTCCTCATAATTTTGACACTTTTTGAAGCTCTTCATATGTTTCACAACTTTTCAGGCTCTTCATTTTTTTCAACACCACTTCATGCTCCTCCTATTTTTCAGACGGTTTCATGCTCATCTCATTTTTTACACCTTTTGAAGCTCTTCATATTTTTCACACCTTTTGATGCTCTTCATATTTTTCACACGTTTTCAGGCTCTTCATGTTTTTCAACACCGCTTCATGCTATTTCTATTTTTCAGAGAGTTTCATGCTCCTCATGTATTTCACACCTTTAGAAGCTCTTCATATTTTTCAAAACTTTTCAGGCTCTTCAAGTTTTTCCACACCCCTTCATGCTTCTCCTATTTTTCAGCCCGTTTCATGCTCCTCATGTATTTCACACCTTTTGAAGCTCTTCATATTTTTCACACCTTTTCAGGCTCTTCATGTTTTTCACACCTTTTCAGGCTCTTCATGTGTTTGAACACCATTTCAGGCTTCTCCTAATTTGCAGACCGTTTCATTCTCCTCATATATTTGACACCTTTTGAAGCTCTTTATATATTTCACACCTTTTCAGGCTCTTCATTTTTTTCAACACCACTTCCTGCTCCTCCTATTTTTCAGACCGTTTCATGCTCATCTCATTTTGACACCTTTTGAAGCTCTTCAAATTTTTCACGTCTTTTGAAGCTCTTCATATTTTTCACAACTTTTCAGGCTCTTTATGATTTTCAACACCGCTTCATGCTCCTCCTTTTTTTCAGACCGTTTCATGCTCATCTCATTTTGACACCTTTTGAAGCTCTTCAAATTTTTCACACCTTTTGAAGCTCTTCATATTTTTCATATTTTTGAAGCTCTTCATATTTTCACACGTTTTCAGGCTCTTCATGTTTTTCAACACCGCTTCATGCTATTTCTATTTTTCAGAGAGTTTCATGCTCCTCATGTATTTCACACCTTTTGAAGCTCTTCATATTTTTCAAACCTTTTCAGGCTCTTCATGTTTTTCCACACCCCTTCATGCTTCTCCTATTTTTCAGCCCGTTCCATGCTCCTCATGTATTTCACACCTTTTGAAGCTCTTCATATTTTTCACATCTTTTCAGGCTCTTCATGTTTTTTATCACCGTTTCATGCTCCTCCTATTTTTCAGACCGTTTCATGCTCCTCATATTTTTGACACCTTTTGAAGCTTTTCATATTTTCACACCTTTTCAGGCTCTTCATATTTTTCAACACCGCTTCATGCTTCTCCTATTTTTCATACAGTTTCATGCTCCTCCTAATTTTCAGACTGTTTCATGCACCTCTTATTATTGATACCTTTTGAAGCTCTCATATTTTTCACACCCTTTCAGGCTCTTCATGTTTTTCAACACCGCTTCATGCTTCTCCTATTTTTCAGACAGTTTCATGCTCCTCCAATTTTTCAGACTGTTTCATGCACCTCTTATTATTGACACCTTTTGAAGCTCTCATATTTTAAACACCATTTCAGGCTCTTCATGTTTTTCAACACCGCTTCATGCTCCTCCTATTTTTGCGAGCGTTTCATGCTCCTCATATTTCTGACACCTTTGAAGCTCTTCATGTTTTATCACACGTTTTCAGGCTCTTCATGTTTTTCATCACCGCTTCCCGCTCCTCCTATTTTTGAGACCGTTTCACGCTCCACATATTTTTGAAAACTTTTGGAGCTCTTCATATTTTTCACACCTTTTCAGGCTCTTCATGTTTTTTAACCGCTGCATACTCCTCTTATTTTTCAGACCGTTTCATGCTCCTCATATATTTCACACCTTTTGAAGCTCTTCATATTTTTCACACCTTTTCAGGCTCTTCATTTTTTTCAACACCACTTCATGCTCCTCCTATTTTTCAGATCGTTTCATCCTCATCTCATTTTTGACACCTTTTGAAGCTCTTCATATTTTTCACACCTTTAAAGGCTCTTCATGTTTTTGAACACGGCTTCATGCTCCTCGTCTTTTTCAGACCGTTTCATGCACCTCATATTTTTGACACCTTTTGAAGCTCTTCATATTTTTCACACCTTTTCAGGCTCTT